>NW_025536089.1:0-69506 GCF_020615455.1 Coregonus clupeaformis | reverse complement strand
GGGATCGAACCCCACTACCTTGGCTGCTACATAAGCCGTGCTCTACCAGCTGAGCTACAGAGGTGGTAATTATCGAGGCAGAATAGAACGCTTGACTAAAATCTAAACTTAAATTGGAAAAAGGTGTAAAAGAGGAGAAAAATGCCCTCTTTTAATTCAATTTAACAGCTCTAAACTGTTCAAACATTTGAATTTCCCCCAGGTCTGGTGAGATTCTGAAGTTGTTTTAAAATACTTCCTTTATTCAACATAAGCGAAGAAACATTTACCTAAGGCGTGATAATTGGAATGGGATAGAATGAATCTCCCCTTGGAAGGCCAGGGTGAGCAAGCGAACACAGATCAGCTGGAGCTCTCACCGGCACTTTTTGCATGAAATGTGTAAAAGATGCTGCCAACATTAAAAAAAAATCGAAGACCAACCCCCTCTCCACCCTTCAGTAATCGATGGAGGAATCAACCAGACCCAAATTCAATACAAATTTTTAATTTCAAAGTTCTCAATGTTCCAACTACTAAAAAGATCTGAAGGAAAGCAATAAGTGGGTTTGTCTATTTGTCTGTTCATCAGGTTAACCCCCTGCATCTCCTTCCCTTCCCGACTCCTTTAACAAGTGTGGTAAAATAACTTGTATGTGGTTATCCAGACAGCAAAACCCAGTATATATGACTCAAGTACACTAATAGCCAGAGTTTTTAAAAACATATAAAATACACACACTGATGGTGAGAACCGAGAGAGAGGAAGGGCCAGTAGGGGGAGGAGGAAGAAGACAGCAGACAGGAGACGCAGGCGCAGATATCCTGGGGGAATTTAATAAGCAACAACTTGTTTGTCATCAAAAAGCTCAGATTACACGGTTTGGAAATATTTCTTTTTAAAAACAAAAACGGCTCACAAAAGGAAGCAGAGCAACTTGCAAACACAAAGAGGGAAAAACAACGTTTCAGATATTACGAGCCTGCAAATCAGACTACACAAGGCATTTCCTATCCTCCTAATGACGAGTCAGTGGTGTGTGTGTGTGTGGGAGGGAGGGAGGGAGGGAGGGAGGGAGGGAGGGAGGGAGGGAGACCAGAAGAGCTTTACAGGGTTAGAGAGGAGAGAGTGTTTCTCTACAGTCTTGATCCTGGGCTGCAGTGATTTTCGCTTTACCGAAAACAGAGAGGATCATGTCAAGAGACTTCCACATCTTACACGGACACACACACGCATTTACACCACCACCACACACACACGGTACACACACACACACACGGTACACACACACACACACACACGGTACACACACACACACGGTACCAGACACACACTGCTGTACACACTTTACACACATGGTACACACACACACCGGTATACACACACACGGTAATCCCTCACAGACCACCTATTCTTCTATATAAACGGCCCCCAAAAAATGGACAGTTTAATTTCTTTTAAAATTTAAAAACGAACCTCATTGTTTCTACACTATCTGCTCTCTGAATCATCACTAAACGTCTACTCCAACCCTGGTTCCACTGGGAACGCTTGCAGGGTTTTGTTGCAACCCAGCACTAAACACACCATCGAGCCCACTTGCTTCATTAGTTGAATCAGATGATGTGTTAGCACAGGGCTGGAAGGAAAGCCTCCACCCTCAGCTCTCCAGCGATCCCAGTACGTTGTTGACCAGTTCCTCTCGCCACCTGGACCCGAGGTGAGTTCAACTCAACGGTTCCCTTAGGCAACAATTTCCCAGTTGAATGAACGCTCCAAAATGCTAAAAACGTTAAGCAGCAAACAGCTATTTTTTGGGTAAGGATTACTGTGGCATTTCAATATCCAAACTGCCAAATGACCTTGCTGTTCCTATTACATGTAATATAAAGCCTCACATGGACACATGATTATGAGAAAGTGGAAGGGTAGAAACCAAACAAACTTATGAGTCTCTCTCTCTCTCTCTCCAGGTCTGTCTCTCTGTCTATCATCTCTCTCTCTCCAGGTCTGCGTCTCTCTGTCCATCTCTCTCTCTCTCTCTCTCTCTCTCAGGTCTGTCTCTCTCTGTCCATCTCTCTCTCCAGGTCTCGTCTCTCTGTCCATCTCTCTCTCTCTCAGGTCTGTCTCTCTCTCCAGGTCTGGCCTCCTCTCTGTCCATCTCTCTCTCTCTCCAGGTCTGTCTCTCTCTGTCCATCTCTCCTCTCCTCCAGGTCTGTCTCTCTCTCTCCAGGTCTGCGTCTCTCGTCCATCTCTCTCTCTCTCCAGGTCTGTCTCTCTCTGTCCCATCTCTCTCTCTCTCCAGGTCTGTCTCTCTCTCCAGGTCTCTGCGTCTCTCTGTCCATCTCTCTCTCTCCAGGTCTGTCTCTCCTCCAGGTCTGCGTCTCTCTGCAACCATCCTCCTCCTCTCTCTCCAGGGTCTGTCTCTCTCTCCAGGTCTGCGTCTCTCCTGTCCATCTCTCTCTCTCAGGTCTGCGTCTCTCTGTCTATATCTCTCTCTCCAGGTCTGCGTCTCTCTGTCTAGCTCCTCTCTCTCCAGGTCTCGTCTCTCTGTCTAGCTCTCTCTCTCCCAGGTCTCCGTCGTCTCTCTGTCTACGCTCTCTCTCTCTCCAGGTCTGTCTCTCTCTCCAGGTCTGCGTCTCTCTGTCCATCCTCTCTCTCTTTCCAGGTCTGCGTCTCTCTTGTCCATCTCTCTCTCTCTCCAGGTCTGTCTCTCTCTCCAGGTCTTCGTCTCTCTGTCCATCTCTCTCTCTCTCCAGGTCTGTCTCTCTCTCCAGGTCTGCGTAGTTCTCTCCCTCTCATCTCTCTCTCTCCAGGTCTGCGTCTCTCTCTCCAGGTCTGCTCTCTCTGTCTAGCTCTCTCTCTCTCCAGGTCTTCGTCTCTCTGTCTAGCTCTCTCTCTCTCCAGGTCTCGTCTCTGTCTAGCTCTCTCTCTCTCCAGGTCTGCATCTCTCCCTGTCCATCTCTCTCTGTCTCTCTCAGGTCTGCGTCTCTCTGTCCATCTCTCTCTCTCCAGGTCTCGTCTCTCTGTCCATCTCTCTCTCTCCCAGGTCTGCGTCTCTCTGTCTAGTCTCTCTCTCTCCAGGTCTGCGTCTCTCTGTCCATCTCTCTCTCTCCTCCAGGTCTCGTCTCTGTCTAGCTCTCTCTCTCCCAGGTCTCGTCTCTGTCTAGTCTCTCTGCTCTCTCTCCAGGTCTGCATCTCTCCCTGTCCATCTCTCTCTCTCTCTCAGGTCTGCGTCTCTGTCTAGCTCTCTCTCCCTCCAGGTCTCGTCTCTTCCTCAGCTCTCTCTCTCCAGGTCTGCATCTCTCTTTGTCCGTCTCTCTCTCCTCCAGGTCTGCATGTCTCCTCTCCTCTCTCTCTCTCATGGGTCTGCGTCCTGTCCATCTCTCTCTCTCTCAGGTCTGCGTCTCTCTCTCTCCATCTCTCTCTCTCTCTAGGTCTCGTCTCTCTCTCCAGGTCTACGTCTCTCTGTCCATCTCTCTGCTCTCTCTCTCTCCAGGTCTGGCGTCTCTCTGTCCATCTCTCTCTCTCTCCCAGGTCTGCGCTCTCTCTGTCCATATCTCTCTCTCCAGGTCTTCGTCTCTCTCCGTGGTCTCGTCTCTCTGTCCATCTCTCTCTCTCTCCAGGTCTCGTCTCTCTGTCCATCTCTCTCTCTCCAGGTCAAGCGTCTCTCTCTGTCTAGCTCTCTCTCAGGTCTCTCTCTGTCTTCTCTGTCTAGCTCTCTCTCTCTCCAGGTCTGCGTCTCTCTGTCTATCTCTCTCTCTCTCAGGTCTGCGTCTCTGTCTCTCTCTCTGTCTAGCTCTCTCTCTCTCAGGTCTGCGTCTCTCTGTCTCTCTCTCTCTGCTCAGGGGAGCCTGTAGTGAAAGGTAAAGGCACCCGACTGACTGACTGGACTCAACAAGAAAACACTGAAAGGTGGGGACTACAGATGTGACAAATTTTATCTTACGCTTACCCTCCCTTGCTCCTCTCATTCTCTCTCCCCCCTCCTCTCTCTCTCCCCCCCCCTCTCTCTCCCCCTCTCTCCCCTCCCCTCTCTCTCCCCCCCCTCACCTCTGCAGGTCTAGTATCTGTGTCACATCCTCAGCTTTGGGCATCTTGATGGAGTTTGCCTCAGGGAAGGCGGAGTCCTGGGCTGTGCCGCCCTCTTCCTGCCTTTTGCCTGCCCCTCCTTCCCTTCTCTCATTGGCCAGGAGGGGAGGGTGTGTGACCTTGGGGGCGTCCTGGCGGCGAGGTTTGGGGGACGGGAGACGACCTGTGGTGAGGTCAGAGGTCGCTGTGTCCTCCTGAGGAAGGGGAGAAGAGGATGATGAAGTGAAAAAAATGACAGAAGAAAAAAACACGCAGAGGTTTTACAGGGTTAAATTAACTAACATCGCAGAGGTTTTACAGGGTTAAATGAACTAACACGCAGAGGTTTTACAGGGTTAAATTAACTAACACGCAGAGGTTTTACAGGGTTAAATTAACTAACACGCAGAGGTTTTACAGGGTTAAATTAACTAACACGCAGAGGTTTTACAGGGTTAAATGAACTAACACGTAGAGGTTTTACAGGGTTAAATGAACTAACACGCAGAGGTTTTACAGGGTTAAATGAACTAACACGCAGAGGTTTTACAGGGTTAAATGAACTAACACGAGAGGTTTTCAGGGTTAAATGAACTAACACGCAGAGGTTTTACAGGGTTAAATGAACTAAGCAGAGGTTTTACAGGGTTAAATGAACTAACACGCAGAGGTTTTACAGGGTTAAATGAACTATGCGCAGAGGTTTTACAGGGTTAAATGAACTAACACGAGAGGTTTTACAGGGTTAAATGAACTAACACGCAGAGGTTTTACAGGGTTAAATGAACTAACACGAGGGTTTTACAGGGTTAAATGAACTAACACGAGAGGTTTTAGCAGGGTTAAATGAACTAACACGCAGAGGTTTTGGGTTAAATGAACTAACACGCAGAGGTTTTACAGGTTAAATGAACTAACACGAGAGGTTTTACAGGAGTTAGAATGAACTAACACGCTGAGGTTTTACAGGGTTAAATTAACTAACACGCAGAGGTTTTACAGAGGTTAAATGAACTAACACGCAGAGGTTTTACAGGGTTAAATGAACTAACACGAGGTTTTACAGGGTTAAATGAACTAACTTACGCAGAGGTTTTACAGGGTTAAATTAACTAACACGCAGAGGTTTTACAGGGTTAAATGAACTAACACGCAGAGGTTTGTACAGGGTTAAATTAACTAACTACGCAGAGGTTTTACAGGGTTAAATTAACTAACACGCAGAGGTTTTACGGGGTTAAATGAACTAACACGCAGAGGTTTTACAGGGTTAAATGAACTAACACGCAGAGGTTTTCACAGGGGTTAAATGAACCTTAACACGCAGAGGTTTTACAGGGTTAAATGAACTAACACGCAGAGGTTTTACAGGGTTAAAATTAACTAACACGTAGAGGTTTTACAGGGTTAAATGAACTAACACTCAGAGGTTTTACAGGGTTAAATGAACCCCAACACGCAGAGGTTTTACAGGGTTAAATGAACTAACATGCAGAGGTTTTACAGGGTTAAATGAACTAACACGAGAGGTTTTACAGGGTTAAATGAACTAACACGCAGAGGTTTTACAGGGTTAAATTAACCTAACACGCAGAGAGTTTTACAGGTTAAATTAACTAACACGCAGAGGTTTTACAGGGTTAAATTAACTAACACTAGAGGTTTTACAGGGTTAAATTAACTAACACGCAGAGGTTTTCAGGGTTAAATGAACTAACACGCAGAGGTTTTACAGGGTTAAATTAACTAACACGCAGAGGTTTTTCGGGTTAAATTACTAACTACGCTCAGGTTTTCAGGGTTAAATTAACTAAATTAACTAACACGCAGAGGTTTTACAGGGTTAAATTAACTAACACGCAGAGGTTTTACAGGGTTAAATGAACTAACACGCAGAGGTTTTACAGGGTTAAATGAACTAACACGCAGAGGTTTTCGCAGGGTTAAATGAACTAACACGCAGAGGTTTTGCAGGGTTAAATGAACTAACATGTAGAGGTTTTACAGGGTTAAATTAACTAACACGAGAGGTTTTTACAGGGTTAAATTAACTAACATGTAGAGGTTTTGTACAGGGTTAAATTAACTTCTTTCAATCAGCTGAGGTTTTGCAGGGTTAAAATTAACTAACACGAGAGGTTTTACAGGGTTAAATGAACTAACACTTAGAGGTTTTACAGGGTTAAATGAACTAACACGCAGAGGTTTTACGGGGTTAAATGAACTAACACGCAGAGGTTTTACAGGGTTAAATGAACTAACATTGCTGAGGTTTTACAGGGTTAAATTAACTAACACGCAGAGGTTTTACCGGTTAAATTAACTACACGCAGAGGGTTTTTACCGGTTAAATTAACTAAACACGAGGTTTTACCGGGTTAAATTAACTAACACGCAGAGGTTTTACAGGGTTAAATTAACTCTAAAATGATGGTTTTACAGGGGTAAATTAACTAACATGCAGAGGTTTTACAGGGTTAAATTAACTAACACGCTGAGGTTTTAGTCCCGTAGCCTCAGTTGGTAGAGCATGGCGTTTGCAACGCCAGGTTGTGGGTTCGATTGCCACCCGGGGCCAGTATTAAAATGTATGCACTCACTAAAATGACTAAAATGTAAATGTTTTACAGGGTTAAATTAACTAACATGCTGAGGTTTTACAGGAGTTAAATTAACTAACATGCTGAGGTTTTACAGGGTTAAATTAATGAGGTTTTACAGGGTTAAATTAACTAACATGCTGAGGTTTTACAGGGTTAAATTAACTAACATGCTCGAGGTTTTACAGGGTTAAATTAATGAGGTTTTTACAGGGTTAAATTGTGAGGTTTTCCAGGGTTAAATTAATCTCTAAAAGGATGAGCAACCCAACACAATAACATTGGGCTCAAATGTGTCCAAAACCAAAAAGGTAGGCTTTACTGCTGGGCTCTTTCTCAATTCATCTCTCCTCCTTTCTTGCATCCTCTCTCCTCGGCTCCTTCTCCAAAACTCATTGGGGTGGAAAAGGTCTGAGGGGGTCATTTAGAGATAAGGTGAGGAGGTCTGAGGGTCAGTTTAGGAGATAAGGTGAGGAGGTCTGAGGGGTCAGTTTAGGGAGATATAGGGTGAGGAGGTCTGAGGTCCAGTTTAGAGATAAGGGTAGGAGGTCTGAGGGG
Organism: Coregonus clupeaformis; assembly: GCF_020615455.1. Classification (NCBI taxonomy): domain Eukaryota; kingdom Metazoa; phylum Chordata; class Actinopteri; order Salmoniformes; family Salmonidae; genus Coregonus; species Coregonus clupeaformis. The sequence continues at coordinate 62,297 of NW_025536089.1, read as the reverse complement.
GTCAGTTTAGGAGATGAGGTGAGGAGGTCTGAGGGGGGGCTTTAGGAGATGAGGTTGGGAGAGGGGGTCCTGAGGGGTCAGTTTAGGAGATAATGAGGAGGTCTGAGGGTCAGTTTAGGAGGATAAGGTGAGGAGGTCTGAGGGGTCAGTTTAGGAGATGAGGTGAGAGGGTCTGGGGAGGTCTAGGTCATTGAGAGATAAGGTGAGGGAGGTCTGATTGCTTAGCTAGAGATAAGGTGAGGGAGGTCTGAGGGGGTCAGTTTAGGAGATAATGTGAGGAGGTCTGAGGGGTCAGTTTAGGAGATGAGGGGGAGGAGGTCTGAGGGGTCAGTTTAGCGAGATAATGTGAGGAGGTCTGAGGGGGTCAGTTTAGGGAGATAAGTGAGGAGGTCTGAGGGGGTCAGTTTAGGAGATAATGTGAGAGTCTGAGGGGCCGTTTAGGAGATGAGGAGGGATCACAGACAGGGTGAATTGAGAGACTCTTCTTTCACCCCCTCTTCCCTCCTCTCTCTCTCTTCTCACCTTCTTCCCCGTCGAGTCGTCTTGGTGATAACAGAGGTTCTCTTCATTCTCTCTCGCTCCGCTCTCAGTACTCCATCACTATATCCCTACAGGAAGTCAACATCAACAGGAAGTGTGTGTGTGCTCTATATTAAGGTGTGTGTTTAGATGTAAAGATTTTATTATTTTAGTGTCAAACTTCTTCTAGGACACCCAGCCCACAGGATGCCTTAGCCCACAGGATGCCTAGTCCACAGGACGCCTAGCCCACAGGACGCCCAGCCCACAGGACGCCCAGCCCACAGACGCCCAGCCCATAGGACGCCCAGCCCACAGGACGCCCAAGCCCACAGGACGCCCTAGACCACAGGATGCCTAGCCCACAGGATGCCCAGCCCACAGGATGCCCAGCCCGACAGGATGCCCAGCCCACAGGATGCCCAGCCCACAGGATGCCTAGCCCACAGGATGCTTACGCAGCCCACAGGATGCCCTAGCCCAAAGGATGCCTAGCCCAAAGGGATGCCTAGCCCCAGGATGCCCAGCCCACAGGATGCCCAGCCCACTGTCATCTATAGTACAGTATAATAAACAGACATAGCCTCTCCCTCTTCATCTCACCTAAATCAGACAGTACATAGCCTCTCCTCTTCATCCCTATCCTAAATCAGACAGTACATAGCCGCTCCTCTTCATCTCTCCTAAATCAGACAGTACATAGCTTCTCTCTCTTCATCCTATCCTAAATCAGACAGTACACAGCCTCTCCTCTTCATCTCTCCTAAATCAGACAGTACATAGCCCTCTCCTCTTCATCCCTCTCTAAATCAGACAGTACATAGCCTCTCCTCTTCATCTCTCCTAAATCAGACAGTACACAGCCTCTCCATCTCTCCTAAATCAGACAGTACATAGCCTCTCCCTCTTCATCTCTCCTAATCAGACAGTACATAGCCTCTCCTCTCATCCCTCTCCTAAATCAGACAGTACACAGCCTCTCTCTTCATCTCCTCTAAATCAGACAGTACATAGCCTCTCCTCTTCATCCCTCTCCTAAATCAGACAGGACACAGCCTCTCTCTTCATCTCTCCTAAATCAGACAGAACATAGCCTCTCCTCTTCATCCCTCTCAAAATCAGACAGTACATAGCCTCCCATCTCTCCTAAATCAGACAGATACATAGCCTCTCCCTCTTCATCCTCTCCCAAATCAGACAGTACATAGCCTCTCCTCTTCATCTATGGCATTAAACATACCTACTTCCATTGCAGTATCCCAGTGTGTGTGTGTGTGTGCACCGATCTTTGCAGCAGGAGAGCTGGGTTGTGAGTTGGTACTAGTGTTGCTGGTGGTGTCTGAGCCGGCAGTCTTGATGTAGACCCTTCTGCCTGGCACCCGTCAGAGCCTTATTCACTGTAGACAGGACAGGAGCGGCTTTGGCTAGGGAGAGAGGAGGGGGCAGAGAGAGAGAGGGGGTGAGAGAGAGGGGGCAGAGAGAGAGAGAGGGCAGAGAGCGAGAGAGGGGGTGAGAGAGAGGGGGGCAGAGAGCGAGAGAGAGCGAGGGGGCAGAGAGAGAGAGAGGGGGTGAGAGAGAGGGGGCAGAGAGAGAGAGAGGGGGTGAGAGAGAGGGCAGAGAGAGAGGGGGGCAGAGAGAGAGAGAGGGGGTGAGAGAGAGGGGGGCAGAGAGCGAGAGAGGGCAGAGAGCAGAGAGAGAGGGCAGAGAGCGAGAGAGAGGCAGAGAGCGAGGAGAGGGGGTGAGAGAGAGGGGGTGAGAGAGAGAGAGGCAGAGAGCGAGAGAGGGGGTGAGAGAGAGGAGGGCAGAGAGCGAGAGAGAGCGAGGGGGCAGAGAGAGAGAGAGGGTGAGAGAGAGGGGCAGAGAGGAGAGAGAGAGGGGGTGAGAGAGAGGGGGGCAGAGAGAGAGGGGGGGCAGAGAGAGAGAGAGGGGGTGAGAGAGAGGGGCAGAGAGCGAGAGAGAGCGAGGGGGCAGAGAGAGAGAGGGGGCAGAGAGAGAGAGAGGGGGTGAGAGAGGGGGCAGAGAGAGCGAGGGGGCAGAGAGAGCGAGGGGGCAGAGAGAGCGAGGGGGGCAGAGAGAGCGAGCGGGGGCAGAGAGACGAGGGGGCAGAGAGAGCGAGGGGGCAGAGAGAGCGAGGGGGCAGAGAGAGCGAGGGGCAGAGAGAGCGAGGGGGCAGAGAGAGCGAGAGATGAAGGATGTGAGAATACATTAGAGAATTGACCAATACCACAACATCAGAAATGCAGCCGTTTATTAAAAGGTAGGTCAATATAATATTGATATTAGAAGGTACATAAAACAGGTAAAGGTGTTTTGTCACCTTTCCTGTGAGCAGCACCGTCCTGACCTCTGAGGACAAATACTCCCCTTATCGTTGATGAAGTCCTGGAGGGAGAGAGAGAAGTTATTTATGCTAACTTTGCATGACGCTCTTCTGTGCGTGTGTATGATGTGTGTTTGTACCTTGTCAGGCGGGGTGTAGAATTTGGTGGGCAGGACGGGGTCTTTGGGGGAGTCCAGGTGACAGGCGGTCGACTTGTTAACGATCACAAACAACGCCACGTCACACCGATGTACAGCTTCTGTAACCATGACAACGCACCACAAGTCAGCAAAGAGTTCAACGCCAGTTTTTCCCAGAATCGATTCGATTGACTGTTGGTAGGGTCAATAAATTGATTAATTGAAGAAATAAACTCAGCAAAAAAAGAAACGTCCCTTTTCAGGACCCTGTCTTTCAAAGATAATTTGTAAAAATCCAAATAACTTCACAGATCTTCATTGTAAAGGGTTTAAACACTGTTTCCCATGCTTGTCCCATGCTTGTTCAATGAACCATTTATTGCCTTACCTCCATAACTTGCTACATTTGCACACACTGTATATATATTTTCTGTTGTATTTTCTGACTTTATGTTTTTTTTCTTTACCCCATATGTAACTCTGTGTTGTTTTTATTGCACTACTTTGCTTTATCTTGGCCAGGTCGCAGTTGTAAATGAGAACCTGTTCTCAACTGGCTTACCTGGTTAAATAAAGGTGAAATAAATAAATAATAATAAAAAAAATAAAAAAAAACATAAACAATTAATGAACATGCACCTGTGGAACGGTCGTTAAGACACTAACAGTTTACAGACGGTAGGCAATTAAGGTCACAGTTATGAAAACATATGACTCTGAAAAACACCAAAAAGAAAGATGCCCAGGGTCCCTGCTCATCTGCGTGAACGTGCCTTAGGCATGCAGCAAGGAGGCATGAGGACTGCAGATGTGGCCAGGGCAATAAATTGCAATGTCCGTACTGTGAGATGCCTGAGACAGCGCTACAGGGAGACAGGACGGACAGCTGATCGTCCTCGCAGTGGCTGACCACAGGCTCAGTACAGCCGAACATCACACCTGTGGGACAGGTACAGGATGGAAACAGCTGCCCGAGTTACACCAGGAACGCACAATCCCTCCATCAGTGCTCAGACTGTCCTCAATAGGCTGAGAGAGGCTGGACGGAGGGCTTGTAGGCCTGTTGTAAGGCAGGTCCTCACCAGACATCACCCGCAACAATGTCGCCTATGGGCACAAACCCACCGTCGCTGGACCAGACAGGACTGGCAAAAAGTGTTCTTCACCGACGAGTCGCGGTTTTGTCTCACCAGGGGTGATGGTCGGATTCGCGTTTATCGTCGAAGGAATGAGCGTTACACCGAGGCCTGTACTCTGGAGCGGGATCGATTTGGAGGTGGAGGGTCCATCATGGTCTGGGGCGGTGTGTCACAGCATCATCGGACTGAGCTTGTTGTCATTGCAGGCAATCTCAACGCTGTGCGTTACAGGGGAAGACATCCTCCTCCCCCTCATGTGGTACCCTTCCTGCAGGCTCTGTCCTGACATGATCCTCCAGCATCACGATGCCACCAGCCATACTGCTCGTTCTGTGCGTGATTTCCTGCAGGACAGGAATGTCAGTGTTCTGCCATGGCCAGCGAAGAGACCGGATCTCAATCCCATTGAGCACGTCTGGGACCTGTTGGATCGGAGGGTGAGTGCTAGGGCCATTCCCCCCAGAAATGTCCGGGAACTTGCAGCTGCCTTGGTGGAAGAGTGAGGTAACATCTCACAGCAAGAACTGGCAAATCTGGTGCAGTCCATGAGGAGGAGAATCACTGCAGTACTTAATGCAGCTGGTGGCCACACCAGATACTGACTGTTACTTTTGATTTTGACCCCCCCCTTTGTTCAGGGACACATTATTCAATTTCTGTTAGTCACATGTCTGTGGAACTTGTTCAGTTTATGTCTCAGTTGTTGAATCTTGTTATGTTCATACAAATATTTACACATGTTAAGTTTGCTGAAAATAAACGCAGTTGACAGTGAGAGGACGTTTCTTTTTTTGCTGAGTTTACAATAAAATTTTCCCTCATCCCATGTTCAACAATCACGCGAAACTTGCTGGTTTCATGCATGGTTAGCATACTGGCTACATGGACCTGTAGTAATGATGATTAACCCCTTGTGTCATGCATGGTTAGCATACCTGGCTACATGGACCTGTGTAATGATGATTAACCCCTTGTGTCATGCATGGTTAGCATACTATACATGGACCTGTAGTAATGATGATTAACCCCTTATGTCATGCGATGGTTAGCATACTGGCTGAATGGACCTGTAGTAAGATGATTAACCCCTTGTGTCATGCATGGTTAGCATACTGCTACATGGACCTGTAGTAATGATGATTAACCCTGTGTCATGCATGGTTAGCATACTGGCTAAATGGACCTGTAGTAATGATGATTAACCCCTTGTGTCATGCATGGTTAGCATACTGGCTACATGGACCTGTAGTAATGATGATTAACCCCTTGTGTCATGCATGGTTAGCATACTGGCTACATGGACCTGTAGTAATGATGATTAACCCCTTGTGTCATGCATGGTTAGCATACTGGCTAAATGGACCTTGTTGGCCTTAGGGTCGTCAGGACTGTGTGTGTGTGTGTGTGTGTGTGTGTGTGTGTGTGTGTGTGTGTGTGTACCTCGTTGGCCTTAGGGTCGTCAGGACACTGTGTGTGTGTGTGTGTGTGTGTGTGTGTACCTCGTTGGCCTTAGGGTCGTCAGGACACTGTGTGTGTGTGTGTGTGTGTACCTCTCGTTGTGCCTTAGGGTCGTCTGGGACACTGTGTGTGTGTGTACCTCGTTGGCCTTAGGGTCGTCAGGACACTGTGTGTGTACCTTGTTGGCCTTTGGTCGTCAGAGACACTGTGTGTGTACCTCGTTGGGCCTTAGGGTCAGTCAGGACACTGTGTGTACTTCGTTGGCCTTAGGGTCGTCAGGACACTGTGTGTGTGCCTCGTTGGCCTTAGGGTCGTCAGGACACTGTGTGTGTGTGTGTACCTCGTTGGCCTTAGGGTCGTCAGACACTGTGTGTGTGTGTACCTCGTTGGCCTTAGGGTCGTCAGGACACTGTGTGTGTGTGTGTGTACCTCGTTGGCCTTAGGGTCGTCAGACACTGTGTGTGTGTACCTCGTTGGCCTTAGGTCGTCAGGACACTGTGTGTGTGTGTACCCTCGTTGGCCTTAGGGTCGTCAGGACACTGTGTGTGTACCTCGTTGGCCTTAGGGTCGTCAGGACACTGTGTGTGTGTACCTCGTTGGCCTTAGGGTCGTCAGGACACTGTGTGTGTGTGTACCTCGGTTGGCCTTAGGGTCGTCAGGACACTGTGTGTGTGTGTGTGTACCTCGTTGGCCTTAGGGTCGTCAGGACACTGTGTGTGTACCTCGTTGGCCTTAGGGTCGTCAGGACACTGTGTGTGTACCTCGTTGGCCTTAGGGTCGTCAGGACACTGTGTGTGTGTGTGTACCTCGTTGGCCTTAGGGTCGTCAGGACACTGTGTGTGTGTGTGTGTGTACCTCGTTGGCCTTAGGGTCGTCAGGGCCACTGTGTGTGTGTGTACCTCGTTGGCCTTAGGGTCGCCAGGACACTGTGTGTGTGACCTCGTTGGCCTTAGGGTCGTCAGGACACTGTGTGTGTGTGACCTCGTTGGCCTTAGGGTAATGCTAGACACTGTGTGTGTGTGTACCTCGTTGGCCTTAGGGTCGTCAGGACACTGTGTGTGTGTGTGTGTACCTCGTTGGCCTTAGGGTCGTTCAGGACACTGTGTGTGTGTGCCTCGTTGGCCTTAGGGTCGTCAGGACACTGTGTGTGTGTGTGTGTGTACCTCGTTGGCCTTAGGGTCGTCCAGGACACTGTGTGTGTGTGTGTACCTCGTTGGCCTTAGGGTCGTCAGGACACTGTGTGTGTGTACCTGTTGGCCTTAGGGTCGTTGCAGGACACTGTGTGTGTGTACCTCGCTGGCCTTAGGGTGCGTCAGGACACTGTGTGTGTGTGTACCTCGTTGGCCTTAGGGTGAGGACACTGCGTCCTTGGTCTGTTTGATGTTCTCCACCATTTTCCTCAGGAAGGCATGGCTGTTGTTCTCATTCTGTACCATCAACACCTCCAGCATGAACCACAGACACCTACACACACAAACACACACACGGTCAGAATACACACAAACACACACATCAGAAATGTTTAGGAGAGATGAAGAGGAGAGGCTATGTAGTGTCTGATTTAGGAGAGATGAAGAGGAGAGGCTATGTACTGTCTAATTTAGGAGAGATGAAGAGGAGAGGCTATGTACTGTCTAATTTAGGAGAGGGATGAAGAGGAGAGGCTATGTACTGTCTGATTTAGGATAGGGATGAAGAGGAGAGGCTATGTACTGTCTTATTTAGGAGAGGGATGAAGAGGAGAGGCTATGTACTGTCTGATTTAGGAGAGATGAAGAGGAGAGGCTATGTACTGTCTGATTTAGGAGAGGGATGAAGAGGAGAGGCTATGTACTGTCTGATTTAGGAGAGGGATGAAGAGGAGAGGCTATGTACTGTCTGATTTAGGAGAGAGATGAAGAGGAGAGACTATGTACTGTCTGATTTAGGATAGGGATGAAGAGGAGAGGCTATGTACTGTCTGATTTAGGAGAGATGAAGAGGAGAGGCTATGTACTGTCTGATTTAGGATAGGGATGAAGAGGAGAGGCTATGTACTGTCTGATTTAGGAGAGGGATGAAGAGGAGAGGCTATGTACTGTCTGATTTAGGAGAGATGAAGAGGAGAGGCTATGTACTGTCTGATTTAGGAGAGATGAAGAGGAGAGGCTATGTACTGTCTGATTTAGGATAGGGATGAAGAGGAGAGGCTATGTACTGTCTGATTTAGGAGAGGGATGAAGAGGAGAGGCTATGTACTGTCTGATTTAGGATAGGGATGAAGAGGAGAGGCTATGTACTGTCTGATTTAGGAGAGGGATGAAGAGGAGAGGCTATGTACTGTCTGATTTAGGAGAGAGATGAAGAGGAGAGACTATGTACTGTCTGATTTAGGATAGGGATGAAGAGGAGAGACTATGTACTGTCTGATTTAGGATAGGGATGAAGAGGAGAGGCTATGTACTGTCTGATTTAGGATAGGGGATGAAGAGGAGAGGCTATGTACTGTCTGATTTAGGAGAGGGATGAAGAGGAGAGGCTATGTACTGTCTGATTTAGGATAGGGATGAAGAGGAGAGGCTATGTACTGTCTGATTTAGGAGAGATGAAGAGGAGAGGCTATGTACTGTCTGATTTAGGAGAGATGAAGAGGAGAGGCTATGTACTGTCTGATTTAGGAGAGATGAAGAGGAGAGGCTATGTACTGTCTGATTTAGGATAGGGATGAAGAGGAGAGGCTATGTACTGTCTGATTTAGGAGAGATGAAGAGGAGAGGCTATGTACTGTCTGATTTAGGAGAGATGAAGAGGAGAGGCTATGTACTGTCTGATTTAGGATAGGGATGAAGAGGAGAGGCTATGTACTGTCTGATTTAGGAGAGATGAAGAGGAGAGGCTGTGTACTGTCTGATTTAGGATAGGGATGAAGAGGAGAGGCTATGTACTGTTTGATTTAGGATAGGGATGAAGAGGAGAGGCTATGTACTGTCTGATTTAGGAGAGATGAAGAGGAGACAGGGATGAAGAGGAGAGGCTATGTACTGTCTGATTTAGGAGAGATGAAGAGGGAGAGGCTGTGTACTGTCTGATTTAGGAGAGGGATGAAGAGGAGAGGCTATGTACTGTCTGATTTAGGAGAGATGAAGAGGAGAGGCTATGTACTGTCTGATTTAGGAGAGAGATGAAGAGGAGAGGCTATGTACTGTCTGATTTAGGAAAGATGAAGAGGAGAGGCTTTGTACGTGTGTGTGTGTGTGTGTGTGTGTGTGTGTGTGTGTGTGTGTGTGTGCGTACTCACTCCTTGAGGTCTCGGAGCTGTTCAAAGTCCTGTGGCTTGGTGAAGTCTGGGTCATGAGCCAGCAGGTGGATCATATAAGGAACCACATACTCTGGTAGGAGAGACAGCATCTTATCTATAGAGGGAGAAGGAGGAGGAGGGAGGAGGGAGGAGGAGGAGGAGGAGGAGGGAGGAGGGAGGAGGAGGAGAGGGAGGGGAGGAGGAGGAGGAGGAGGAGGAGGGAGGAGGGAGAAGGAGGGAGGAGGGAGGAGGGGAGGAGGAGGGAGGAGGGGGGAGAGGGAGGAGGAGGGAGGGGGAGAGGGAGGAGGGAGGGAGAGGGAGGGAGGGGGAGGAGGAGGGGGAGGGGGAGGAGGGAAGGAGGGGGAGGGGAGGGGAGGAGGAGGGGAGGGGGGATAAGGAGGGGGAGAAGGAGGAGGGGGGAGGAGAGAGTATTTAAAAAACATTGATAAAGGATGTTCTTTATGTATTAACCATGTGTTTGAGTTGTGGTTATGGTTGTGTTACGGACCTTAACTGTTACGGTCATGACTACGGTCCACTAAGCGGTTGTGTTATGGTCTTGAGTACGGTCCACTAAGCGGTTGTGTTACGGTCCACTAAGCGGTTGTGTTACGGTCCTGACTACGGCCCACTAAGCGGTCCTGACTACGGCCCACTAAGCGGTTATGTTAGGGTCCTGACTACGGCCCACTAAGCGGTCCTGACTACAGTCCACTAAGCAGTTGTGTTACGGTCCTGACTACGGTCCACTAAGCGGTTGTGTTACAGTCCTGACTACGGTCCACTAAGCGGTTGTGTTACGGTCCTGAGTACGGTCCACTAAGCGGTTGTGTTACGGCCCACTAAGCGGTTGTGTTACGGTCCTGACTACGGCCCACTAAGCGGTTGTGTTACTGTCCTGACTACGGTCCACTAAGCGTTGTGTTACGGTCCTGACTACGGTCCACTAAGCGGTTGTGTTACGGTCCTAACTGTTGCGGTCCACTAAGCGGTTGTGTTACGGTCCCTGACTACGGCCCACTAAGCGCTTGTGTTACGGTCCTTAACTGTTGCGGTCCACTAGCGGTTGTGTTACGGTCCTGACTACGGTCCACTAAGCGGTTGTGTTACGGTCCTGAGTACGGTCCACTAAGCGGTTGTGTTGCGGTCCGACTACGGTCCACTAGCGGTTGTGTTACGGTCCTGACTACGGCCCACTAAGCCGTTTGTGTTACGGTCCTTAACTGTTGCGGTCCACTAAGCGGTTGTGTTACGGTCCTGACTCACGGTCCACTAAGCAGTTGTGTTACGGTCCTGAGTACGGTCCACTAAGCGGTTGTGTTACGGTCCTGACTCACGGTCCATTGCGGTTGTGTTACGGTCTGACTACGGCCCACTAGCGGTGTGTTAGCGGTCCTGACTTCACGGTCCACTAAGCGGTTGTGTTACGGTCCTGACTCACGGCCCACTAAGTGGTTGTGTATACGGTCCCTGACTACGGTCCACTAGCGGTTGTGTTCACGGTCTTGACCTACGGTCCACTAAGCGGTTGTGTTACGGTCCTACTACGGGTCCACTAGCGGTTGTGTTACGGTCCTGACTCACGCGGTGTTACTGTCGCGACTACGGTCCACTAAGCTGTACTGTTACGGTCCACTAAGCGGTTGTGTTACGGTCCTGACTATCACGGTCCACTAGCGGTTGTGTTACGGTCCTGACTACGGTCCACTAAGCGGTTGTGTTACGGTCCTGACTACGGTCCACTGCGGTTGTGTGTACGGTCTTGACTTCACGGTCCACTAAGCGGTTGTGTTAGTACGGTCCACTAAGCGGTTGTGTTACGGTCCTGACTATCGGCCCACTAAGCGGTTATGTTACGGTCCTGACTCCGGCCCACTAAGCGGTTATGTTACGGTCCTGACTCACGGTCCACTAAAGCGGTTGTGTTACGGTCCCGAGTACGGTCCACTAGCGGTTGTGTTACGGTCCTGACTACGGTCCACTAAGCGGGTGTGTTACGGTCCCTGACTACGGTCCACTAGCGGTTGTGTTACGGTCCTGACTACGGTCCACTAAGCGGTTGTGTTACGGTCCTGAATACGGCCCACTAAGCGGTTATGTTACGGTCCTGACTACGGTCCACTAAGCGGTTGTGTTACGGTCCTGAGTACGGTCCACTAAGCGGTTGTGTTACGGTCCTGACTACGGTCCACTAAGAGGTTGTGTTACGGTCTTGACTACGGCCCACTAAGTGGTTGTGTTACGGTCCTGACTACGGTCCACTAAGCGGTTGTGTTACGGTCCTGACTACGGCCCACTAAGCGGTCCTGACTACGGCCCACTAAGCGGTTATGTTACGGTCCTGACTGCGGTCCACTAAGCGGTTGTGTTACGGTCCTGAGTACGGTCCACTAAGCGGTTGTGTTCACGGTCCTGACTTACGGGTCCACTAAGCGGTTGTGTTACGGTCCTGACTACGGTCCACTAAGCGGTTGTGTTACGGTCCTACTACGGTCCACTAAGCGGTTGTGTTACGGTCCCTGACTACGGTCCACTAAGCGGTTGTGTTACGGTCCTGACTACGGTCCACTAAGCGGTTGTGTTACGGTCCTGACTACGGCCCACTAAAGCGGTTGTGTTACGGTCCTGAGTACGGTCCACTAAGCGGTTGTGTTACGGTCCTGACTACGGTCCACTGCGGTTGTGTTACGGTCCTGACTCACGGTCCACTAAGCGGTTGTGTTACGGTCCTGACTACGGCCCACTAAGCCGGTCCTGACTACGGCCCACTAAGCGGTGGTGTTACGGTCCACTGCGGTTGTGTACGGTCCTGACTACGGTCCACTAAGCGGTTGTGTTACGGTCTTGACTACGGCCCACTAAGCGGTTGTGTTACGGTCTTGACTACGGCCCACTAAGCGGTTGTGTTACAGTCCGCTTGACTCACGGTCCACTAAGCGGTTGTGTTACGGTCTGACTCACGGTCCACTAAGCGGTTGTGTTACGGTCCTGACTACGGTCCACTAAGCGGTTGTGTTACGGTCCTGACTACGGTCCACTAAGCGGTTGTGTTACGGTCCTGACTCACGGTCCCACTAAGCCGGTTGTGTTACGGTCCTGACTACGGTCCACTAAGCCGGTTGTGTTACGGTCCTGACTACGGTCCACTAAGCGGTTGTGTTACGGTCCTGACTACGGTCCACTAAGCGGTTGTGTTACGGTCCACTAAGCGGTTGTGTTACGGTCCACTAAGCGGTTGTGTTACGGTCTTGACTACGGTCCACTAAGCGGTTGTGTTACGGTCCTGACTACGGTCCACTAAGCGGTTGTGTTACGGTCCTGAGTACGGTCCACTAAGCGGTTGTGTTACGGTCCTGACTACGGTCCACTAAGCGGTTGTGTTACGGTCCCGACTACGGTCCACTAAGCGGTTGTGTTACGGTCCTGACTACGGTCCACTAAGCGGTTGTGTTACGGTCCTGACTACGGTCCACTAAGCGGTTGTGTTACGGTCCTGACTACGGCCCACTAAGCGGTTGTGTTACGGTCCTGAGTACGGTCCACTAAGCGGTTGTGTTACGGTCCTGACTACGGTCCACTAAGCGGTTGTGTTACGGTCCTGACTACGGTCCACTAAGCGGTTGTGTTACGGTCCTGACTACGGCCCACTAAGCGGTCCTGACTACGGCCCACTAAGCGGTGGTGTTACGGTCCACTAAGCGGTTGTGTTACGGTCCTGACTACGGTCCACTAAGCGGTTGTGTTACGGTCTTGACTACGGCCCACTAAGCGGTTGTGTTACGGTCTTGACTACGGCCCACTAAGCGGTTGTGTTACGGTCTTGACTACGGTCCACTAAGCGGTTGTGTTACGGTCCTGACTACGGTCCACTAAGCGGTTGTGTTACGGTCCTGACTACGGTCCACTAAGCGGTTGTGTTACGGTCATGACTACGGCCCACTAAGCGGTCCTGACTACGGCCCACTAAGCGGTGGTGTTACGGTCCACTAAGCGGTTGTGTTACGGTCCTGACTACGGTCCACTAAGCGGTTGTGTTACGGTCTTGACTACGGCCCACTAAGCGGTTGTGTTACGGTCTTGACTACGGCCCACTAAGCGGTTGTGTTACGGTCTTGACTACGGTCCACTAAGCGGTTGTGTTACGGTCCTGACTACGGTCCACTAAGCTGGGTTGGTTACGGTCCTGACTACGGTCCACTAGCGGTTGTGTTACGGTCCTGACTACGGTCCACTAAGCGGTTGTGTTACGGTCCCTGACTACGGTCCACTAAGCCGGTTGTGTTACGGTCCCACTACGGTCCACTAAGCGGTTGTGTTACGGTCCTGACTTACGGTCCATAAAGCGGTTGTGTTACGGTCCTGACTACGGTCCACTAAGCGGTTGTGTTACGGTCCTGACTACGGCCCACTAAGCGGTTGTGTTACGGTCCACTAAGCGGTTGTGTTACGGTCCACTAAGCGGTTATGTTACGGTCCTGAGTACGGTCCACTAAGCGGTTGTGTTACGGTCCTGACTCACGGTCCACTAAGCGGTTGTGTTCTGGTCCTGACTACGGTCCACTAAGCGGTTGTGTTACGGTCTGACTACGGTCCACTAAGCGGTTGTGTTACGGTCCTGACTACGGTCCACTAAGCGGTTGTGTTACGGTCCTGACTACGGTCCACTAAGCGGTTGTGTTACGGTCCTGACTACGGTCCACTAAGCGGTTGTGTTACGGTCCTGAGTACGGCCCACTAAGCGGTTGTGTTACGGTCCTGAGATGGTCCACTAAGCAGTTGTGTTACGGTCCTGACTACGGTCCACTAAGCGGTTGTGTTACGGTCCTGACTACGGTCCACTAAGCGGTTGTGTTACGGTCCTGACTACGGCCCACTAAGCGGTCCTGACTACGGCCCACTAAGCGGTGGTGTTACGGTCCACTAAGCGGTTGTGTTACGGTCCTGACTACGGTCCACTAAGCGGTTGTGTTACGGTCTTGACTACGGCCCACTAGCGGTTGTGTTACACGGTCTTGACTACGGCCCACTAAGCGGTTGTGTTACAGTCTTGACTACGGTCCACTAAGCGGTTGTGTTACGGTCCACTAAGCGGTTGTGTTACGGTCCACTAAGCGGTTGTGTTACGGTCTTGACTACGGCCCACTAAGCGGTTGTGTTACGGTCCTGACTACGGTCCACTAAGCGGTTGTGTTACGGTCCTGACTACGGTCCACTAAGCGGTTGTGTTACGGTCCACTAAGCTGTTGTTTACTGTCCACTAAGCGGTTGTGTTACGGTCTTGACTACGGTCCACTGGCGTTGTGTTACGGTCCTGACTCACGGTCCACTAGCGGTTGTGTTACGGTCCTGACTACGGTCCACTAAGCGGTTGTGTTACGGTCCTGACTACGGTCCACTAGCCGGTTGTGCTACGGTCCTGACTCACGGTCCACTAGCGGTTGTATTACGGTCCTGACTACGGTCCACTAAGCGGTTGTGTTACGGTCCTGACTACGGTCCACTAAGCGGTTGTGTTACGGTCCTGACTACGGTCCACTAGCGGTTGTGTTACGGTCCTGACTCGGCCCACTAAGCGGTTGTGTTACGGTCCTGACTACGGTCCACTAAGCGGTTGTGTTACGGTCCACTAAGCGGTTGTGTTCACGGTCCACTAAGCGGTTTACTGGTCTTGACTACGGTCCACTAAGCGGTTGTGTTACGGTCTGACTACGGTCCACTAAGCGGTTGTGTTACGGTCCTGACTTCACGGTCCACTAAGCGGTTGTGTTACGGTCCTGACTACGGTCCACTAAGCGGTTGTATTACGGTCCTGACTACGGTCCACTAAGCGGTTGTGTTACGGTCCTGACTACGGTCCACTAAGCGGTTGTGTTACGGTCCACTACGGTCCACTAAGCGGTTGTGTTAGCACGGTCCACTAAGCGGTTGTGTTACGGTCCACTAAGCGGTTGTGTTACGGTCTTGACTACGGTCCACTAAGCGGTTGTGTTACGGTCCTGACTACGGTCCACTAAGCGGTTGTGTTACGGTCCTGACTACGGTCCACTAAGCGGTTGTGTTACGGTCCTGACTACGGTCCACTAAGCGGTTGTGTTACGGTCCTGACTACGGTCCACTAAGCGGTTGTGTTACGGTCCTGACTACGGTCCACTAAGCCACGGTTGTGTTACGGTCTGACTACGGTCCACTAAGCGGTTGTGTTACGGTCCTGACTACGGTCCACTAGCGGTTGTGTTACGGTCTGACTACGGCCCACTAAGCGGTTGTGTTACTGTCCTGAGTACGGTCCACTAGCGGTTGTGTTACGGTCCTGACTACGGTCCACTAAGCGGTTGTGTTACGGTCCTGACTACGGCCCACTAAGCGGTCCTGACTAACGGCCCACTAAGCGGTGGTGTTACGGTCCACTAAGCTGGTTGTGTTACGGTCCTGACTACGGTCCACTAAGCGGTTGTGTTACGGTCTTGACTACGGCCCACTAAGCGGTTGTGTTACCGGTCTTGACTACGGCCCACTAAGCGGTTGTGTTACAGTCTTGACTACGGGTCCACTAAGCGGTTGTGTTACGGTCCTGACTACGGTCCACTAAGCGGTTGTGTTACGGTCCTGACTACGGTCCACTAAGCGGTTGTATTAACGGTCCTGACTACGGTCCACTAGCGGTTGTGTTAACGGTCCTGACTACGGTCCACTAAGCGGTTGTGTTACGGTCCTGACTATGGTCCACTAAGCCGGTTGTGTTACGGTCCCTGACCACGGTCCACTAAGCTGGTTGTGTTACGGTCCACTAAGCGGTTGTGTTACGGTCCACTAAGCGGTTGTGTTACGGTCTTGACTACGGTCCACTAAGCGGTTGTGTTCGGTCCTGACTACGGTCCACTAGTGTTGTGTTACCGGTCCTGAGTACGGTCCACTAAGCGGTTGTGTTACGGTCCTGACTACGGTCCACTAAGCGGTTGTGTTACGGTCCTGACTACGGTCCACTGGCGGTTGTGTTACGGTCCTGAGTCACGGTCCACTAAGCCGGTTGTGTTACGGTCTTGACTACGGCCCACTAAGCGGTTGTGTTACGGTCTTGACTCACGGTCCACTAAGCGGTTAGTGTTACGGTCCCTGACTACGGTCCACTAAACGGTTGTGTTACGGTCCTGACTCACGGTCCACTAAGCGGTTGTGTTACGGTCCTGACTACGGTCCACTAAGCGGTTGTGTTACGGTCCTGACTACGGTCCACTAAGCGGTTGTGTTACGGTCCTGACTACGGTCCACTAAGCGGTTGTGTTACGGTCCTGACTACGGTCCACTAAGCGGTTGTGTTACGGTCCCTGACTACGGTCCACTGAGCGGTTGTGTTACGGTCCTGACTACGGCCCACTAAGCGGTTGTGTTACGGTCCACTAAGCGGTTGTGTTACGGTCCACTAAGCGGTTGTGTTATCTGACCATATAACATTCTGGTCCAGTAACCAGTTGTGTTACGGGGGTTGTTCTACGGCCTGGTCCACTCACCGTGGGCCAGGGGGGTTGTGCTACGGCCTGGTCCACTAACCGTGGGCCAGGGGGGTTGTGCTACGGCCTGGTCCACTCACCGTGGGCCAGGGGGTTGTTCTTGATGTACTCTCGTCTGATGCTGATGTTCTTGAGCAGACACTGCCTGGCGTGGGCCCTCCTCTCCTTGACGGGGTCTTTAGC
Organism: Coregonus clupeaformis; assembly: GCF_020615455.1. Taxonomy (NCBI): domain Eukaryota; kingdom Metazoa; phylum Chordata; class Actinopteri; order Salmoniformes; family Salmonidae; genus Coregonus; species Coregonus clupeaformis. The sequence continues at coordinate 45,753 of NW_025536089.1, read as the reverse complement.
ACACAGAGAGAACACCGCCAGGTACTCCAGTGGAAGGAGCAACTTCACCAGGGCCAGGTGTAACTTCTGGGCAAATATCTGACGGACCTGATAACACTCATCCTGCAGGAGGAGGACGAGAGGGACAGTTCAACAAAACAAAGGACACAAGAACACAGAAGCATCTCCTCAAAAATCCCCACACCGACACTCCTCCCACACACGGTCTTACGTTGATGACCAGTCCACAGAGCTGGAACTGTTCTGGTGTGATGATGTCATGGTAAACTGGTTCCTGGGCCAGCTTCATGATGGCGCCTCCTGCTGCCAGACGCAGACGAGACATGTCTGACTTGCTGGAGGAGGAAGAGGAGGAGGAGGAGGAGGACGATGTGAGTAATGAGCATCAAGGAGTATTTTGTAACCCAGTTAGCCTGACCTCTAACCCTTCTGTTCTGTTCTGTGAGGTCTCCCCTCGGAGACCAGCATGGCTGACAGGTGCGTCTGACCTCTGACCTCTCGTACCTGATCTTCTTCTGTTCCTGTGAGGTCTCCCTCGGAGACCAGCATGGCTGACAGGTCGTCCGACCTCTGACCTCTACGTACCTGATCTTCTTCTGTTCTGTGAGGTCTCCCTCTGAGACCAGCATGGCTGACAGGTCGCCTGACCTCTGACCCTCTACGTACCTGATCTTCTTCTGTTCTGTGAGGTCTCCCTCGGAGACCAGCATGGCTGACAGGTCGTCTGACCTCTGACCTCTACGTACCTGATCTTCTTCTGTTCTGTGAGGTCTCTCCTCTGGAGACCAGCATGGCTGACAGGTCGTCTGACCTCTGACCCTCTACGTACCTGATCTTCTTCTGTTCGCTGAGGTCTCCCTCGGAGACCAGCATGGCTGACAGGTCGTCTGACCTCTGACCTCTACGTACCTGATCTTCTTCTGTTCTGGAGGTCTCCCTCGGAGACCAGCATGGCTGACAGGTCGTCTGACCTCTGACCTCTACGCACCTGATCTTCTTCTGTTCTGTGAGGTCTCCCTCGGAGAACCAGCATGGCTGACAGGTCGTCTGACCTCTGACCTCTACGTACCTGATCTTCTTCTGTTCTGAGGTCTCCCTCGGAGACCAGCATGGCTGACAGGTCGTCTGACCTCTGACCTCTACGTACCTGATCTTCTTCTGTTCTGTGAGGTCTCCCTCGGAGACCAGCATGGCTGACAGGTCGTCTGACCTCTGACCTCTACGTACCTGATCTTCTTCTGTTCTGTGAGGTCTCCCTCGGAGACCAGCATGGCTGACAGGTCGTCTGACCTCTGACCTCTACGTACCTGATCTTCTTCTGTTCTGTGAGGTCTCCCTCGGAGACCAGCATGGCTGACAGGTCGTCTGACCTCTGACCTCTACGTACCTGATCTTCTTCTGTTCTGTGAGGTCTCCTCGGAGACCAGCATGGCTGACAGGTCGTCTGACCTCTGACCTCTACGTACCTGATCTTCTTCTGTTCTGTGAGGTCTCCCTTGGAGACCAGCATGGCTGACAGGTAGTCTGACCTCTGACCTCTACGTACCTGATCTTCTTCTGTTCTGTGAGGTCTCCCTCTGAGACCAGCATGGCTGACAGGTCGTCTGACCTCTGACCTCTACGTACCTGATCTTCTTCTGTTCTGTGAGGTCTCCCTCGGAGACCAGCATGGCTGACAGGTCGTCTGACCTCCTGACCTCTACGTACCTGATCTTCTTCTGTTCTGTGAGGACTCCCTCGGAGACCAGCATGGCTGACAGGTCGTCTGACCTCTACGTACCTGATCTTCTTCTGTTCTGTGAGGTCTCCCTCGGAGACCAGCATGGCTGACAGCAGTCGGAGGGTGGAGTTGGCTGATTTAGACTGGTTGTTCTTCATGCCCAGGAGCCAACGCACCAACAGCTTAATGGCCTGCACCTGGAGAGGGAGAGACAGAGATTACACATCTTACTAGCAACAGCATTCTACTCCTGGAGAGGGAGAGGAGGGAGAGAGAGAGGAAGAGGAGGAAGAAGAGGAGGAGAGGGAGAGGAAGAGGAGGAGAGAGAGACAGACAGACAGAGAGAGAGAGGAGAGAGAGAGATTACACATCTTACTAGCAACAGCATTCTACTCCTGGAGAGGGAGAGGAGGGAGAGAGAGAGGAAGAGGAGGAAGAGGAGAGAGAGAGAGGAAGAGGAGGAGGAGAGAGAGAGAGGAAGAGGAGGAGGAGAGAGAGGAAGAGGAGAGAGAGAAAGAGAGAGGAGAGAGTGAGACAGAGAGAGAGAGAGAGGAAGAGGAGGAGAGACAGAGGAAGAGGAGAGGAGAGAGGAAGAGGAGAGAGGAGAGAGAGAGGAGGAGAGATATGTATATAGTGCTGTTACCTTAGCCAGCACCTCAGGAGAGACTTCTTCATCAGATGTCCACAGCTTCCCATTCTTGTTCCCTACAGACTGGAGACACACTCTTTACAGTACTGTGTATGTTCAAGGGTCTCAAGCACTACCATAGGTGTGGAGATACATGTATTTATTTAATGTGTGTCAGTGCATGTGTTCATGATCAGTGTGTGTGTGTGTTTTTGTGTCAGTGTGTGTGTCTTCGCTCTCAAACCCACCCTGTCGTTCATGAGCAGGTCCTTGACGATGAAGTTGGCCACGATGGCCTTCATGGGGAGGCAAACTGATCTGGAGCCAGCAGGGAGATATGACCCAGGCTGACCAGCGGGGTTATCAACTGTTCTGGGGCGTCAGCATTGAGACTACGAGAGAGAGGCTGGGGGAGAGAGGCGGTTATCAACTGTTCTGGGACGTCAGCATTGAGACTACGAGAGAGAGGCTGGGGGGGGAGAGAGGCGGTTATCAACTGTTCTGGGACGTCAGCATTGAGACTACGAGAGAGAGGCTGGAGGGGGAGAGGCGGTTATCAACTGTTCTGGGACGTCAGCATTGAGACTACGAGAGAGAGGCTGGGGGAGAGAGGCGGTTATCAACTGTTCTGGGACGTCAGCATTGAGACTACGAGAGAGAGGCTGGAGGGGGAGAGGCGGTTATCAACTGTTCTGGGACGTCAGCATTGAGACTACGAGAGAGAGGCTGGGGGGAGAGAGGCGGTTATCAACTGTTCTGGGGACGTCAGCATTGAGACTACGAGAGAGAGGCTGGGGGAGAGGCGGTTATCAACTGTTCTGGGACGTCAGCATTGAGACTACGAGAGAGAGGCTGGGGGAGAGGCGGTTATCAACTGTTCTGGGACGTCAGCATTGAGACTACGAGAGAGAGGCTGGGGGAGAGAGGCGGTTATCAACTGTTCTGGGACGTCAGCATTGAGACTACGAGAGAGGGCTGGGGGAGAGAGGCGGTTATCAACTGTTCTGGGGCGTCAGCATTGAGACTACGAGAGAGAGGCTGGGGGAGAGAGGCGGTTATCAACTGTTCTGGGGCGTCAGCATTGAGACTACGAGAGAGAGGCTGGGGGGAGAGGCGGTTATCAACTGTTCTGGGACGTCAGCATTGAGACTACGAGAGAGAGGCTGGGGGAGAGAGGCGGTTATCAACTGTTCTGGGACGTCAGCATTGAGACTACGAGAGAGAGAGGCTGGGGGGAGAGAGGCGGTTATCAACTGTTCTGGGACGTCAGCATTGAGACTACGAGAGAGAGGCTGGGGGGAGAGGCGGTTATCAACTGTTCTGGGGCGTCAGCATTGAGACTACGAGAGAGAGGCTGGGGGGAGAGAGGCGGTTATCAACTGTTCTGGGACGTCAGCATTGAGACTACGAGAGAGAGGCTGGGGGAGAGAGGCGGTTATCAACTGTTCTGGGGACGTCAGCATTGAGACTACGAGAGAGAGGCTGGGGGAGAGAGGCGGTTATCAACTGTTCTGGGACGTCAGCATTGAGACTACGAGAGAGAGGCTGGGGGAGAGAGGCGGTTATCAACTGTTCTGGGGACGTCAGCATTGAGACTACGAGAGAGAGGCTGGGGGGGAGAGGCGGTTATCAACTGTTCTGGGACGTCAGCATTGAGACTACGAGAGAGAGGCTGGGGGAGAGAGGCGGTTATCAACTGTTCTGGGACGTCAGCATTGAGACTACGAGAGAGAGGCTGGGGGAGAGGCGGTTATCAACTGTTCTGGGACGTCAGCATTGAGACTACGAGAGAGAGGCTGGGGGGAGAGGCGGTTATCAACTGTTCTGGGACGTCAGCATTGAGACTACGAGAGAGGCTGGGGGAGAGAGAGGCGGTTATCAACTGTTCTGGGACGTCAGCATTGAGACTACGAGAGAGAGGCTGGGGGAGAGAGGCGGTTATCAACTGTTCTGGGACGTCAGCATTGAGACTACGAGAGAGAGGCTGGGGGAGAGGCGGTTATCAACTGTTCTGGGAGCGTCAGCATTGAGACTACGAGAGAGAGGCTGGGGGGGGAGAGAGGCGGTTATCAACTGTTCTGGGACGTCAGCATTGAGACTACGAGAGAGAGGCTGGGGGGAGAGAGGCGGTTATCAACTGTTCTGGGGACGTCAGCATTGAGACTACGAGAGAGAGGCTGGGGGGAGAGAGGCGGTTATCAACTGTTCTGGGACGTCAGCATTGAGACTACGAGAGAGAGGCTGGGGGAGAGGCGGTTATCAACTGTTCTGGGACGTCAGCATTGAGACTACGAAGAGAGGCTGGGGGAGAGAGAGCGGTTATCAACTGTTCTGGGACGTCAGCATTGAGACTACGAGAGAGAGGCTGGGGGGGGGGAGAGGCGGTTATCAACTGTTCTGGGACGTCAGCATTGAGACTACGAGAGAGAGGCTGGGGGAGAGAGGCGGTTATCAACTGTTCTGGGATCGTCAGCATTGAGACTACGAGAGAGAGGCTGGGGGGAGAGAGGCGGTTATCAACTGTTCTGGGACGTCAGCATTGAGACTACGAGAGAGAGGCTGGAGGGGAGAGAGGCGGTTATCAACTGTTCTGGGACGTCAGCATTGAGACTACGAGAGAGAGGCTGGGGGGAGAGGCGGTTATCAACTGTTCTGGGACGTCAGCATTGAGACTACGAGAGAGAGGCTGGGGGAGAGAGGCGGTTATCAACTGTTCTGGGACGTCAGCATTGAGACTACGAGAGAGAGGCTGGGGGAGAGGCGGTTATCAACTGTTCTGGGAGCGTCAGCATTGAGACTACGAGAGAGAGGCTGGGGGGGAGAGGCGGTTATCAACTGTTCTGGGGCGTCAGCATTGAGACTACGAGAGAGAGGCTGGGGGGAGAGGCGGTTATCAACTGTTCTGGGACGTCCAGCATTGAGACTACGAGAGAGAGGCTGGGGAGAGAGGCGGTTATCAACTGTTCTGGGACGTCAGCATTGAGACTACGAGAGAGGCTGGGGGAGAGAGAGGCGGTTATCAACTGTTCTGGGACGTCAGCATTGAGACTACGAGAGAGAGGCTGGGGGGGAGAGAGGCGGTTATCAACTGTTCTGGGACGTCAGCATTGAGACTACGAGAGAGAGGCTGGAGAGGGGAGAGAGGAAACCGAGGGACAGAGAGAGAGAGAGAGGGCAGAGAGAGAGAGAGAGAGGGCAGAGAGAGAGAGAGAGAGAGAGGCAGAGAGAAAGAGAGAGAGGGCAGAGAGAGAGAGAGAGAGAGGGCAGAGAGAGAGAGAGGGGCAGAGAGAGAGAGAGAGAAAGAGGGCAGAGAGAGAAAGAGAGGGCAGAGAGAGAGAGAGAGAGAGGGGCAGAGAGAGAAAGAGAGAGAGGGCAGAGAGAGAGAGAGAGAAGAGGGGCAGAGAGAGGGCAGAGAGAGAGAGAGAGAGAGAGAGCGAGGGAGAGAGGGCAGAGAGAGGGAGGCAGAGAGAGAGGGGGAGAGAGAGAGAGAGAGAGAGAGGGGCAGAGAGAGAGAGAGAGAGGGCAGAGAGAGAGAGAGAGAGAGAGAGGGCAGAGAGAGAGAGAGAGAGAGGGGCAGAGAGAGAGAGAGAGAGCAGAGAGAGAGAGGGGCAGAGAGAGAGCAGAGAGAGAGAGAGGGCAGAGAGAGAGAGAGCAGAGAGAGAGAGCAGAGAGAGAGAGAGAGGGGCAGAGAGAGAGAGAGAGGAGAGGGAGAGAGAGCAGAGAGAGAGAGCAGAGAGAGGGGCAGAGAGAGAGAGAGAGAGAGGGCAGAGAGAGAGAGAGAGAGGGGCAGAGAGAGAGAGAGAGAGAGAGAGAGAGGCAGAGAGAGAGAGAGAGAGAGGGGCAGAGAGAGAGAGAGAGGGGCAGAGAGAGAGAGAGAGAGAGAGAGAGAGGGCAGAGAGAGAGAGAGGGGCAGAGAGAGAGAGAGGGGGCAGAGAGAGAGGGCAGAGAGAGAGGGCAGAGAGAGCAGAGAGAGAGGGGGCAGAGAGAGAGAGAGAGAGAGGGGCAGAGAGAGAGAAGGGCAGAGAGAGAGAGAGAGAGGGGGGCAGAGAGAGAGAGAGAGGGATGGGGGACATTCCTACAAATACTGAAATAAGTCTATTAACCTGGCCTTAACCTGGTCCCAGAGTTGTCAAAACATCTAACCTCAAATCATTCTACCAATGTCTCATGGAAACATAGTGCTATAGAACGTCTTGGTAGTTTTTCACATTTTGTTGCATAAAGTGGGATTTAAAAAATATGTAATTGTAATTTGTCGTCGTTGATCTAAACACTCCGTAATGTATAGTAGCATAAGTAATCACCCCGTTTGTTATAGCAAGCCTAAATTAGTTCAGAAGTCAAATTTGGTTTTCACAAATCAAAAAGTTATATGGACTCACTCTGTGTGAAATAATAGGGGTTGACATGATCTTTGAATGACTCCCCCTTCCTCTGTCCCCCTTCCTCTGTCCCCCTTCCTCTGTCCCCCTTCCTCTGTCCCCCTTCCTCTGTCCCCCATCCTCTGTCCCCCATCCTCTGTCCCCCTTCCTCTGTCCCCCTTCCTCTGTCCCCCTTCCTCTGTCCCCCTTCCTCTGTCCCCCATCCTCTGTCCCCCTTCCTCTGTCCCCCATCCATACAACATCTGGAAGGTCCACTACCCCTTCCTCTGTCCCCCATCCATACAACATCTGGAAGGTCCACTACCCCTTCCTCTGTCCCCCTTCCTCTGTCCCCCCTTCCTCTGTCCCCCATCCATACAACATCTGGAAGGTCCACTACCCCCTTCCTCTGTCCCCCATCCATACAACATCTGGAAGGTCCACTACCCCTTCCTCTGTCCCCCCATCCATACAACATCTGGAAGGTCCACTACCCCCTTCCTCTGTCCCCCATCCATACAACATCTGGAAGGTCCACTACCCCTTCCTCTGTCCCCCATCCATACAACATCTGGAAGGTCCACTCCCCCTTTCCTCTGTCCCCCATCCATACAACATCTGGAAGGTCCACTACCCCTTCCTCTGTCCCCCATCCATACAACATCTGGAAGGTCCACTACCCCTTCCTCTGTCCCCCCATCCATACAACATCTGGAAGGTCCACTACCCCTTCCTCTGTCCCCCATCCATACAACATCTGGAAGGTCCACTACCCCTTCCTCTGTCCCCCATCCATACAACATCTGGAAGGTCCACTACCCCTTCCTCTGTCCCCCATCCATACAACATCTGGAAGGTCCCTCAGTATGACTACCCCTTCCTCTGTCCCCCTTCCTCTGTCCCCCATCCATACAACATCTGGAAGGTCCACTACCCCTTCCTCTGTCCCCCATCCATACAACATCTGGAAGGTCCCTCAGTCAAGTATTGCATTTCAAGCACAGACTCAACTACAAAGACCAGGGAGCTTTTAGAAAGTCTCATAAAGAAGGGCAGTGATTGGTAGATTGGTAACAGTAACAAATCAGACATTTAACATCTCTTTAAGCATGGTCAAGTTAATAATTATCCTGTGGGTGATGTATTAAACCACCCAGACACATCAAAGATACAGTCGTCCTTCTGAACTGAGCTGCAGGACAGGAAGGAAACTGTTAGTGATGTCACCACGAGGCCGTTGGTGATTTTAAAACAGTTACAGAGTTTAATGTCTGTGACGAGAGAAAACTGAGGATGGATCAACAACATTGTAGTGACTCCACAATAATGACTTAAATGAATACAAATATTCCAAAACATGGATATGTATGCAACAAGGCACTAAAGTATTATTAAAAAATACTAAAATGGAAAAGGAATATAGTATTTTTGGCCTAAATGCGATGTCTCATGTTTGGGGCAAATCCAACACATCACATCACTGAGTAACTGCCTCCTTCTTTTCAAGCACGGTGGTGGCTGCATCATGTTATGGGTATGCTTGTCATCGGCAAATACTGAGGAGTTTTTCAGGATAAAAAAGAAATGGGATGGAGCTAAGAACAGACTAAATCCTAGAGGAAAACCTGGTTCAGTCTACTTTTCACCAGACACTGGGAGAGGAATTCACCTTTCAGCAGGACAATAACCTACAACACAAGGCCACATCTACACTGGAGTTGCTCACCAAGAAGACAGTGAATGTTCCGGAGTGGCCAAGTTACGGTTTTGACTTAAATCTGCTTGAAAATCTATGGCAAGACTTGAAAACTGCAGTCTAGCCACGATCCCCAACATCTTGACAGAGCTTGAAGAATTATGAAAAGAATAATGGGCTAATATTGTACAATCCAGGTGTGGAAAGCTCTTAGAGACTTAGACAAGACTCCCAGCTGTAATGGCTGCCAAAGGTGTTTCTAACACGCATCGACTCAGGGAGCTGAATACTTATCTAATACTCAGGGAAATACTTATCTAATCAAGGTATATTAGTTTTATTTTTTCTTCCACTTTGACTTGAGTATTTAGGAAACAAAATGTGAAGAAATCCAAGACTTTCTAACAACAAAGTCTCTCTCTCTCTCTCTCTGTCTCTCTGTCTCTCTCTCTGTGTGTGTGTGTGTAGAGGTGTGTGAGGTGTGTTACCTCAAAGATCTGCGCCAGCTGGACCTCCTTGTTACAGAAGATAGCATGGATACAGTGAACAGCCTGTTTAGCCTGGTGGGGGGTTCCACGCTTAGCCTTCTGATGGAGGACTGGAATCAGGGTACTGGAGGAGAGGAGAGGAGAGGTTAGCACAGACGTACTGGAGGAAGGGGAGGTTAGCACAGACGTACTGGAGGAAGGAGAGGAGAGGTTAGCACAGACGTACTGGAGGAAAGGAGAGGAGAGGTTAGCACAGACGTACTGGAGGAGAGGAGAGGAGAGGTTAGCACAGACGTACTGGAGGAAGGGGAGGTTAGCACAGACGTACTGGAGGAAGGAGAGGTTAGCACAGACGTACTGGAGGAAGGGGAGGTTAGCACAGACGTACTGGAGGAAGGAGAGGAGAGGAGAGGTTAGCACAGACGTACTGGAGGAAGGGGAGGTTAGCACAGACGTACTGGAGGAAGGAGAGGAGGTTAGCACAGACGTACTGGAGGAAGGGGAGGTTAGCACAGACGTACTGGAGGAAGGGGAGGTTAGCACAGACGTACTGGAGGAAGGGGAGGTTAGCACAGACGTACTGGAGGAAAGGAGAGGAGAGGAGGTTAGCACAGACGTACTGGAGGAAGGAGAGGAGGTTAGCACAGACGTACTGGAGGAAGGAGAGGTTAGCACAGACGTACTGGAGGAAGGGGAGGTTAGCACAGACGTACTGGAGGAAGGGGAGGTTAGCACAGACGTACTGGAGGAAGGGGAGGAGAGGAGGTTAGCACAGACGTACTGGAGGAAGGGGAGGTTAGCACAGACGTACTGGAGGAAGGAGAGGAGAGGAGGTTAGCACAGACGTACTGGAGGAAGGGGAGGTTAGCACAGACGTACTGGAGGAAGGGGAGGAGAGGAGGTTAGCACAGACGTACTGGAGGAAGGAGAGGAGGTTAGCACAGACGTACTGGAGGAAGGAGAGGAGGTTAGCACAGACGTACTGGAGGAAGGAGAGGAGGTTAGCACAGACGTACTGGAGGAAGGAGAGGTGGTTAGCACAGACGTACTGGAGGAAGGAGAGGAGGTTAGCACAGACGTACTGGAGGAAGGAGAGGAGAGGAGGTTAGCACAGATGTACTGGAGGAAGGGGAGGTTAGCACAGACGTACTGGAGGAAGGGGAGGAAGTTAGCACAGACGTACTGGAGGAAGGAGAGGAGAGGAGGTTAGCACAGACGTACTGGAGGAAGGAGAGGAAGTTAGCACAGACGTACTGGAGGAAGGAGAGGAGAGGAGGTTAGCACAGACGTACTGGAGGAAGGAGAGGAGAGGAGGTTAGCACAGACGTACTGGAGGAAGGAGAGGAGGTTAGCACAGACGTACTGGAGGAAGGGGAGGTTAGCACAGACGTACTGGAGGAAGGGGAGGTTAGTACAGACGTACTGGAGTTAGGAGAGGAGGTTAGCACAGACGTACTGGAGGAAGGAGAGGAGGTTAGCACAGACGTACTGGAGGAAGGAGAGGTTAGCACAGACGTACTGGAGGAAGGAGAGGAGGTTAGCACAGACGTACTGGAGGAAGGAGAGGAGGTTAGCACAGACGTACTGGAGGAAGGAGAGGAGGTTAGCACAGACGTACTACAGGGACTCTTTAACCCCATTGAGGTCAGAAGACGTCTTTCAACAAGGGACAATTCCATGAAAACTCCATGACATTCCAGGAATTCTTAATCCTGCACTAGTATGCCCAATCCCAAATGGACCCTTCACCCCACGCATTAACTACCCATCAGGCCATTCCCCTCTCCCTCCCGCCATCCATCCCTCCCGATCCTATCTGCTGCAGTTCTGTCTTTATTTTCTGTCCAGTGCTTCTGAATATCCCCTCCTCTCCCGCCCTGCCACCCTCCCTCCAGCCATCTCTGCCTCCCTCCCTCTCCCTCCCTCCCTCCCTCCCACCCTCCCCCTCTGCCACCCTCCCTCCCTCCCTGCCACCCTCCCCCTCTGCCACCCTCCCCCTCTGCCTCCTTCCCTCCCTCTCTGTCCCCCCCCCCTCCCTCCCTCCCTCTCTTACGATCGTATCTGCTGTAGTTCCGTCTCTATTTTCTGTCCAGTGCTTCTGAATATCCCCTCCCTGCCACCCTCCCCCTCTGCCACCCTCCCCCCTCTCTGCCTCCCTCCCCTCTCTGCCTACCTCCCCCCTCCCTCCCTCTCTCCCCCCCCCCCCCTCCCTCCCTCCCTTACGATCGTATCTGCTGTAGTTCCGTCTCTATTTTCTGTCCAGTGTTCCTGAAGATCTGTATGGCAGCTTCAGCCACCTTGTCATCCTCCATCTTCAGACACTGGAGCAGAGACTCACAGGTCTCGGCAGAGTGGAAGCTGTGGGGTGGGTGAACGACAGAACCTGGAGGAGGAGGAGGACAGGGAACCAGTTATTCATCTGTCCATTCATTCATCCTTTCATCCACCAGTCCCCTCCATCCATCCATACCTTCAGTAGTTCCAGTCCAGAGCGGATGGCAGTATCTGGTGTGACACCTTCATCATCATCATCAGCTGTTCCCTCAATAGACTTATTCAGCAGCTTGACCAGAGCACTGGGCAGAGAGAGATATAACATTACATATCATATATAACATATCATAACATTATATAACATCTTATTCAGCAGTTTGACCAGAGCACCGAGCGAGAGAGATATAACATTACATATCATATATAACATATCATAACATTATATAACATCTTTATTCAGCAGTTTGACCAGAGCACTGAGCAGAGAGAGATATAACATTACATATCATATATAACATATCATAACATTATATAACATCTTATTCAGCAGTTTGACCAGAGCACTGAGCAGAGAGAGATATAACATTACATATCATATATAACATATCATAACATTATATAACATCTTATTCAGCAGTTTGACCAGAGCACCGAGCAGAGAGAGATATAACATTACATATCATATATAACATATCATAACATTATATAACATCTTATTCAGCAGTTTGACCAGAGCACTGAGCAGAGAGAGACACAGAACAAAAAGACTGAACGACTGGGTCGCGTCTCTAAGCAAACAAACCGATAAAACGAACGACCAGCCGGCTTGGGTAGAGACCCTAGATTTGTGTCGGGACTATATCTCGTGGAAGGATGAAATAGTATTAATAAATTCATCAAAATAACAGTTTTTAATGAAAATATGTCAATGATTATTTGAATATGTTGGTAACCCGTTGTATAATGCCCTCGAAGCGGTGTTTGGAGGATATATTGACACGGTTTGCGGCGCCAGACGAATATATCCTCCAAAACATGGCTACTCCGGCATCATCACCGAAGCACCCACGTATCAGAGGTAGATAAACTGTGGTAATCAATGTATTACAAAGTTATGGCCCCTATATGGTTAGTTGGGCCAACAGGATTGATGGTATGAAATGAAATGTATTATCCAGGGAACAATCTTCTCAAACCAAGGTTCATGATTTGTTAACTTCACAACACTAAATAATAAATCATAAAAATCAGACCGACTGCCACTGATAACAGCATGCTACACACACACACTGGCTGTTTATTTACCTGATGGCCTCGGAGTCGATGTGGACGGAGCGATCCGTTCTAACAGGAACTTAACCATCTCCCAGGAAGGGGGTTGGTGGGCTGCTTAGGGAACGTCAGTTTCACGAGTAATCTCCCTCTGAAATACATGATCAATATCTACTGGTAATCTCCCTCTGAAATACAGGATCAATATCTACTGGTAATCTCCCTCTGAAATACAGGATCAATATCTACTGGTAATCTCCCTCTGAAATACAGGATCAATATCTACTGGTAATCTCCCTCTGAAATACAGGATCAATATCTACTGGTAATCTCCCTCTGAAATACAGGATCAATATCTACTGGTAATCTCCCTCTGAAATACAGGATCAATATCTACTGGTAATCTCCCTCTGAAATACATGATCAATATCTACTGGTAATCTCCCTCTGAAATACAGGATCAATATCTACTGGTAATCTCCCTCTGAAATACAGGATCAATATCTACTGGTAATCTCAGTCTGAAATACATGATCAATATCTACTGGTAATCTCCCTCTGAAATACAGGATCAATATCTACTGGTAATCTCCCTCTGAAATACAGGATCAATATCTACTGGTAATCTCCCTCTGAAATACAGGATCAATATCTACTGGTAATCTCCCTCTGAAATACAGGATCAATATCTACTGGTAATCTCTCTCTGAAATACAGGATCAATATCTACTGGTAATCTCCCTCTGAAATACAGGATCAATATCTACTGGTAATCTCCCTCTGAAATACAGGATCAATATCTACTGGTAATCTCCCTCTGAAATACATGATCAATATCTACTGGTAATCTCCCTCTGAAATACAGGATCAATATCTACTGGTAATCTCCCTCTGAAATACAGGATCAATATCTACTGGTAATCTCAGTCTGAAATACATGATCAATATCTACTGGTAATCTCCCTCTGAAATACAGGATCAATATCTACTGGTAATCTCCCTCTGAAATACAGGATCAATATCTACTGGTAATCTCAGTCTGAAACACAGGATCAATATCTACTGGTAATCTCCCTCTGAAATACATTATCAATATCTACTGGTAATCTCCCTCTGAAATACATGATCAATATCTACTGGTAATCTCCCTCTGAAATACATGATCAATATCTACTGGTAATCTCAGTCTGAAACACAGGATCAATATCTACTGGTAATCTCCCTCTGAAATACATGATCAATATCTACTGGTAATCTCCCTCTGAAATACATTAATACATGATCAATATCTACTGGTAATCTCCCTCTGAAATACATGATCAATATCTACTGGTAATCTCCCTCTGAAATACATGATCAATATATACTGGTAATCTCCCTCTGAAATACAGGATCAATATCTACTGGTAATCTCCCTCTGAAATACAGGATCAATATCTACTGGTAATCTCCCTCTGAAATACATTAATACATGATCAATATCTACTGGTAATCTCCCTCTGAAATACATGATCAATATCTACTGGTAATCTCCCTCTGAAATACAGGATCAATATCTACTGGTAATCTCCCTCTGAAATACATGATCAATATCTACTGGAAATCTCCCTCAAATAAATTATTAATATCTACTGGTAATCTCCCTCTGAAATACAGGATCAATATGTACTGGTAATCTCAATCTGAAACACATTAATACATTATCAATATCTACTGGTAATCTCCCTCTGAAATACAGGATCAATATCTACTGGTAATCTCCCTCTGAAATACATGATCAATATCTACTGGTAATCTCAGTCTGAAACACAGGATCAATATCTACTGGTAATCTCCCTCTGAAATACATGATCAATATCTACTGGTAATCTCCCTCTGAAATACATTAATACATGATCAATATCTACTGGTAATCTCCCTCTGAAATACATGATCAATATCTACTGGTAATCTCCCTCTGAAATACATGATCAATATATACTGGTAATCTCCCTCTGAAATACAGGATCAATATCTACTGGTAATCTCCCTCTGAAATACAGGATCAATATCTACTGGTAATCTCCCTCTGAAATACAGGATCAATATCTACTGGTAATCTCCCTCTGAAATACAGGATCAATATCTACAGGTAATCTCCCTCTGAAATACATTAATACATGATCAATATCTACTGGTAATCTCCCTCTGAAATACATGATCAATATCTACTGGTAATCTCCCTCTGAAATACAGGATCAATATCTACTGGTAATCTCCCTCTCGAAATACATGATCAATATCTACTGGAAATCTCCCTCAAATAAATTATTAATATCTACTGGTAATCTCCCTCTGAAATACATGATCAATATGTACTGGTAATCTCAGTCTGAAACACATTAATACATTATCAATATCTACTGGTAATCTCCCTCTGAAATACAGGATCAATATCTACTGGTAATCTCCCTCTGAAATACAGGATCAATATCTACTGGTAATCTCCCTCTGAAATACAGGGATCAATATCTACTGGTATCTCCCCCTGAAATACAGGATCAATATCTACTGGTAATCTCCCTCTGAAATACAGGATCAATATCTACTGGTAATCTCCCTCTGAAATACATGATCAATATCTACTGGAAATCTCCCTCAAATAAATTATTAATATCTACTGGTAATCTCCCTCTGAAATACATGATCAATATGTACTGGTAATCTCAGTCTGAAACACATTAATACATTATCAATATCTACTGGTAATCTCCCTCTGAAATACAGGATCAATATCTACTGGTAATCTCCCTCCCAAAAATACAGGATCAATATCTACTGGTAATCTCCCTCTGAAATACAGGATCAATATCTACTGGTAATCTCTCTCTGAAATACAGGATCAATATCTACTGGTAATCTCCCTCTGAAATACAGGATCAATATCTACTGGTAATCTCCCTCTGAAATACAGGATCAATATCTACTGGTAATCTCCCTCTGAAATACATGATCAATATCTACTGGTAATCTCCCTCTGAAATACATGATCAATATCTACTGGTAATCTCCCTCTGAAATACATGATCAATATCTACTGGTAATCTCCCTCTGAAATACATGATCAATATCTACTGGTAATCTCCCTCTGAAATACATGATCAATATCTACTGGTAATCTCCCTCTGAAATACATGATCAATATCTACTGGTAATCTCCCTCTGAAATACATGATCAATATCTATTGGTAATCTCCATCTGAAATACACGATCAATATCTACTGGTAATCTCCCTCTGAAATACATGATCAATATCTACTGGTAATCTCCCTCTCTGAAATACATGATCAATATCTACTGGTAATCTCCCTCTGAAATACATGATCAATATCTACTGGTAATCTCCCTCTGAAATACATGATCAATATCTACTGGTAATCTCCCTCAAATACATGATCAATATCTACTGGTAATCTCCCTCTGAAATACATGATCAATATCTACTGGTAATCTCCCTCTGAAATACATGATCAATATCTACTGGTAATCTCCCTCTGAAATACATGATCAATATCTACTGGTAATCTCCCTCTGAAATACATGATCAATATCTACTGGTAATCTCAGTCTGAAATACATGATCAATATCTACTGGTAATCTCCCTCTGAAATACATGATCAATATCTACTGGTAATCTCCCTCTGAAATACAGGATCAATATCTACTGGTAATCTCCCTCTGAAATACATGATCAATATCTACTGGTAATCTCCCTCTGAAATACAGGATCAATATCTACTGGTAATCTCCCTCTGAAATACATTATCAATATCTACTGGTAATCTCCCTCTGAAATACATGATCAATATCTACTGGTAATCTCCCTCTGAAATACATGACCAATATCTACTGGTAATCTCCCTCTGAAATACATGATCAATATCTACTGGTAATCTCAGTCTGAAATACATGATCAATATCTACTGGTAATCTCCCTCTGAAATACATGATCAATATCTACTGGTAATCTCAGTCTGAAATACATGATCAATATCTACTGGTAATCTCCCTCTGAAATACATGATCAATATCTACTGGTAATCTCCCTCTGAAATACATGATCAATATGTACTGGTAATCTCAGTCTGAAACACATTAATACATTATCAATATCTACTGGTAATCTCCATCTGAAATACATGATCAATATCTACTGGTAATCTCCCTCTGAAATACATGATCAATATCTACTGGTAATCTCCCTCTGAAATACATGATCAATATCTACTGGTAATCTCCCTCTGAAATACATGATCAATATCTACTGGTAATCTCCCTCCAAATACATGATCAATATCTACTGGTAATCTCAGTCTGAAATACATGATCAATATCTACTGGTAATCTCCCTCTGAAATACATGATCAATATCTACTGGTAATCTCCCTCTGAAATACAGGATCAATATCTACTGGTAATCTCCCTCTGAAATACATGATCAATATCTACTGGTAATCTCCCTCTGAAATACAGGATCAATATCTACTGGTAATCTCCCTCTGAAATACATTATCAATATCTACTGGTAATCTCCCTCTGAAATACATGATCAATATCTACTGGTAATCTCCCTCTGGAAATACATGACCAATATCTACTGGTAATCTCCCTCTGAAATACATGATCAATATCTACTGGTAATCTCCGTCTGAAATACATGATCAATATCTACTGGTAATCTCCCTCTGAAATACATGATCAATATCTACTGGTAATCTCCGTCTGAAATACATGATCAATATCTACTAGTAATCTCCCTCTGAAATACATGATCAATATCTACTGGTAATCTCCCTCTGAAATACATGATCAATATCTACTGGTAATCTCAGTCTGAAATACATGATCAATATCTACTGGTAATCTCCCTCTGAAATACATGATCAATATCTACTGGTAATCTCCCTCTGAAATACAGGATCAATATCTACTGGTAATCTCCCTCTGAAATACATGATCAATATCTACTGGTAATCTCCCTCTGAAATACAGGATCAATATCTACTGGTAATCTCCCTCTGAAATACATTATCAATATCTACTGGTAATCTCCCTCTGAAATACATGATCAATATCTACTGGTAATCTCCCTCTGAAATACATGACCAATATCTACTGGTAATCTCCCTCTGAAATACATGATCAATATCTACTGGTAATCTCAGTCTGAAATACATGATCAATATCTACTGGTAATCTCCCTCTGAAATACATGATCAATATCTACTGGTAATCTCAGTCTGAAATACATGATCAATATCTACTGGTAATCTCCTCTGAAATACATGATCAATATCTACTGGTAATCTCCCTCTGAAATACATGATCAATATGTACTGGTAATCTCAGTCTGAAACACATTAATACATTATCAATATCTACTGGTAATCTCCATCTGAAATACATGATCAATATCTACTGGTAATCTCCCTCTGAAATACATGATCAATATCTACTGGTAATCTCCCTCTGAAATACATGATCAATATCTACTGGTAATCTCCCTCTGAAATACATGATCAATATCTACTGGTAATCTCCCTCTGAAATACATGATCAATATCTACTGGTAATCTCCCTCTGAAATACATGATCAATATCTACTGGTAATCTCCCTCTGAAATACATGATCAATATCTACTGGTAATCTCCCTCTGAAATACATGATCAATATGTACTGGTAATCTCCCTCTGAAATACATGATCAATATCTACTGGTAATCTCCCTCTGAAATACATGATCAATATCTACTGGTAATCTCAGTCTGAAATACATGATCAATATCTACTGGTAATCTCCCTCTGAAATACATGATCAATATCTACTGGTAATCTCCCTCTGAAATACAGGATCAATATCTACTGGTAATCTCCCTCTGAAATACATGATCAATATCTACTGGTAATCTCCCTCTGAAATACAGGATCAATATCTACTGGTAATCTCCCTCTGAAATACATTATCAATATCTACTGGTAATCTCCCTCTGAAATACATGATCAATATCTACTGGTAATCTCCCTCTGAAATACATGACCAATATCTACTGGTAATCTCCCTCTGAAATACATGATCAATATCTACTGGTAATCTCAGTCTGAAATACATGATCAATATCTACTGGTAATCTCCCTCTGAAATACATGATCAATATCTACTGGTAATCTCAGTCTGAAATACATGATCAATATCTACTGGTAATCTCCCTCTGAAATACATGATCAATATCTACTGGTAATCTCCCTCTGAAATACAGGATCAATATCTACTGGTAATCTCAGTCTGAAACACATTAATACATTATCAATATCTACTGGTAATCTCCCTCTGAAATACATGATCAATATCTACTGGTAATCTCCCTCTGAAATACAGGATCAATATCTACTGGTAATCTCCCTCTGAAATACATGATCAATATCTACTGAAATCTCCCTCAAATAAATTATTAATATCTACTGGTAATCTCCCTCTGAAATACATGATCAATATGTACTGGTAATCTCAGTCCGAAACACATTAATACATTATCAATATCTACTGGTAATCTCCCTCTGAAATACAGGGATCAATATCTATTGGTAATCTCCCTCTGAAATACAGGATCAATATCTACTGGTAATCTCCCTCTGAAATACAGGATCAATATCTACTGGTAATCTCCCTCTGAAATACAGGATCAATATCTACTGGTAATCTCCCTCTGAAATACAGGATCAATATCTACTGGTAATCTCCCTCTGAAATACAGGATCAATATCTACTGGTAATCTCCCTCTGAAATACATGATCAATATCTACTGGTAATCTCCCTCTGAAATACAGGATCAATATCTACTGGTAATCTCCTCTGAAATACATGATCAATATCTACTGGTAATCTCCCTCTGAAATACACGATCAATATCTACTGGTAATCTCCCTCTGAAATACATGACCAATAACTACTGGTAATCTCCCTCTGAAATACATGATCAATATCTACTGGTAATCTCAGTCTGAAATACATGATCAATATCTACTGGTAATCTCCCTCTGAAATACAGGATCAATATCTACTGGTAATCTCCCTCTGAAATACATGATCAATATCTACTGGAAATCTCCCTCAAATAAATTATTAATATCTACTGGTAATCTCCCTCTGAAATACATGATCAATATGTACTGGTAATCTCAGTCTGAAACACATTAATACATTATCAATATCTACTGGTAATCTCCCTCTGAAATACATGATCAATATCTACTGGTAATCTCAGTCTGAAATACATGATCAATATCTACTGGTAATCTCCCTCTGAAATACATGATCAATATCTACTGGTAATCTCCCTCTGAAATACAGGATCAATATCTACTGGTAATCTCCCTCTGAAATACATGATCAATATCTACTGGTAATCTCCCTCTGAAATACATGATCAATATCTACTGGTAATCTCAGTCTGAAATACATGATCAATATCTACTGGTAATCTCCCTCTGAAATACATGATCAATATCTACTGGTAATCTCCCCTCTGAAATACAGGATCAATATCTACTGGTAATCTCAGTCTGAAACACATTAATACATTATCAATATCTACTGGTAATCTCCCTCTGAAATACATGATCAATATCTACTGGTAATCTCCCTCTGAAATACAGGATCAATATCTACTGGTAATCTCCCTCTGAAATACATGATCAATATCTACTGGAAATCTCCCTCAAATAAATTATTAATATCTACTGGTAATCTCCCTCTGAAATACATGATCAATATCTACTGGTAATCTCCCTCTGAAATACAGGATCAATATCTACTGGTAATCTCCTCTGAAATACATGATCAATATCTACTGGAAATCTCCCTCAAATAAATTATTAATATCTACTGGTAATCTCCCTCTGAAATACAGGATCAATATGTACTGGTAATCTCAATCTGAAACACATTAATACATTATCAATATCTACTGGTAATCTCCCTCTGAAATACAGGATCAATATCTACTGGTAATCTCCCTCTGAAATACATGATCAATATCTACTGGTAATCTCAGTCTGAAACACAGGATCAATATCTACTGGTAATCTCCCTCTGAAATACATGATCAATATCTACTGGTAATCTCCCTCTGAAATACATTAATACATGATCAATATCTACTGGTAATCTCCCTCTGAAATACATGATCAATATCTACTGGTAATCTCCCTCTGAAATACATGATCAATATATACTGGTAATCTCCCTCTGAAATACAGGATCAATATCTACTGGTAATCTCCCTCTGAAATACAGGATCAATATCTACTGGTAATCTCCCTCTGAAATACAGGATCAATATCTACTGGTAATCTCCTCTCGAAATACAGGATCAATATCTACAGGTAATCTCCCTCTGAAATACATTAATACATGATCAATATCTACTGGTAATCTCCCTCTGAAATACATGATCAATATCTACTGGTAATCTCCCTCTGAAATACAGGATCAATATCTACTGGTAATCTCCCTCTGAAATACATGATCAATATCTACTGGAAATCTCCCTCAAATAAATTATTAATATCTACTGGTAATCTCCCTCTGAAATACATGATCAATATGTACTGGTAATCTCAGTCTGAAACACATTAATACATTATCAATATCTACTGGTAATCTCCCTCTGAAATACAGGATCAATATCTACTGGTAATCTCCCTCTGAAATACAGGATCAATATCTACTGGTAATCTCCCTCTGAAATACAGGATCAATATCTACTGGTAATCTCCCTCTGAAATACAGGATCAATATCTACTGGTAATCTCCCTCTGAAATACAGGATCAATATCTACTGGTAATCTCCCTCTGAAATACATGATCAATATCTACTGGAAATCTCCCTCAAATAAATTATTAATATCTACTGGTAATCTCCCTCTGAAATACATGATCAATATGTACTGGTAATCTCAGTCTGAAACACATTAATACATTATCAATATCTACTGGTAATCTCCCTCTGAAATACAGGATCAATATCTACTGGTAATCTCCCTCTGAAATACAGGATCAATATCTACTGGTAATCTCCCTCTGAAATACAGGATCAATATCTACTGGTAATCTCTCTCTGAAATACAGGATCAATATCTACTGGTAATCTCCCTCTGAAATACAGGATCAATATCTACTGGTAATCTCCCTCTGAAATACAGGATCAATATCTACTGGTAATCTCCCTCTGAAATACATGATCAATATCTACTGGTAATCTCCCTCTGAAATACATGATCAATATCTACTGGTAATCTCCCTCTGAAATACATGATCAATATCTACTGGTAATCTCCCTCTGAAATACATGATCAATATCTACTGGTAATCTCCCTCTGAAATACATGATCAATATCTACTGGTAATCTCCCTCTGAAATACATGATCAATATCTACTGGTAATCTCCCTCTGAAATACATGATCAATATCTATTGGTAATCTCCATCTGAAATACATGATCAATATCTACTGGTAATCTCCCTCTGAAATACATGATCAATATCTACTGGTAATCTCCCTCTGAAATACATGATCAATATCTACTGGTAATCTCCCTCTGAAATACATGATCAATATCTACTGGTAATCTCCCTCTGAAATACATGATCAATATCTACTGGTAATCTCCCTCAAATACATGATCAATATCTACTGGTAATCTCCCTCTGAAATACATGATCAATATCTACTGGTAATCTCCCTCTGAAATACATGATCAATATCTACTGGTAATCTCCCTCTGAAATACATGATCAATATCTACTGGTAATCTCCCTCTGAAATACATGATCAATATCTACTGGTAATCTCAGTCTGAAATACATGATCAATATCTACTGGTAATCTCCCCTCTGAAATACATGATCAATATCTACTGGTAATCTCCCTCTGAAATACAGGATCAATATCTACTGGTAATCTCCCTCTGAAATACATGATCAATATCTACTGGTAATCTCCCTCTGAAATACAGGATCAATATCTACTGGTAATCTCCCTCTGAAATACATTATCAATATCTACTGGTAATCTCCCTCTGAAATACATGATCAATATCTACTGGTAATCTCCCTCTGAAATACATGACCAATATCTACTGGTAATCTCCCTCTGAAATACATGATCAATATCTACTGGTAATCTCAGTCTGAAATACATGATCAATATCTACTGGTAATCTCCCTCTGAAATACATGATCAATATCTACTGGTAATCTCAGTCTGAAATAGCATGATCAATATCTACTGGTAATCTCCCTCTGAAATACATGATCAATATCTACTGGTAATCTCCCTCTGAAATACATGATCAATATGTACTGGTAATCTCAGTCTGAAACACATTAATACATTATCAATATCTACTGGTAATCTCCATCTGAAATACATGATCAATATCTACTGGTAATCTCCCTCTGAAATACATGATCAATATCTACTGGTAATCTCCCTCTGAAATACATGATCAATATCTACTGGTAATCTCCCTCTGAAATACATGATCAATATCTACTGGTAATCTCCCTCAAATACATGATCAATATCTACTGGTAATCTCAGTCTGAAATACATGATCAATATCTACTGGTAATCTCCCTCTGAAATACATGATCAATATCTACTGGTAATCTCCCTCTGAAATACAGGATCAATATCTACTGGTAATCTCCCTCTGAAATACATGATCAATATCTACTGGTAATCTCCCTCTGAAATACAGGATCAATATCTACTGGTAATCTCCCTCTGAAATACATTATCAATATCTACTGGTAATCTCCCTCTGAAATACATGATCAATATCTACTGGTAATCTCCCTCTGAAATACATGACCAATATCTACTGGTAATCTCCCTCTGAAATACATGATCAATATCTACTGGTAATCTCAGTCCGAAATACATGATCAATATCTACTGGTAATCTCCCTCTGAAATACATGATCAATATCTACTGGTAATCTCAGTCTGAAATACATGATCAATATCTACTGGTAATCTCCCTCTGAAATACATGATCAATATCTACTGGTAATCTCCCTCTGAAATACATGATCAATATGTACTGGTAATCTCAGTCTGAAACACATTAATACATTATCAATATCTACTGGTAATCTCCATCTGAAATACATGATCAATATCTACTGGTAATCTCCCTCTGAAATACATGATCAATATCTACTGGTAATCTCCCTCTGAAATACATGATCAATATCTACTGGTAATCTCCCTCTGAAATACATGATCAATATCTACTGGTAATCTCCCTCTGAAATACATGATCAATATCTACTGGTAATCTCCCTCTGAAATACATGATAATATCTACTGGTAATCTCCCTCTGAAATACATGATCAATATCTACTGGTAATCTCCCTCTGAAATACATGATCAATATGTACTGGTAATCTCCCTCTGAAATACATGATCAATATCTACTGGTAATCTCCCTCTGAAATACATGATCAATATCTACTGGTAATCTCAGTCTGAAATACATGATCAATATCTACTGGTAATCTCCCTCTGAAATACATGATCAATATCTACTGGTAATCTCCCTCTGAAATACAGGATCAATATCTACTGGTAATCTCCCTCTGAAATACATGATCAATATCTACTGGTAATCTCCCTCTGAAATACAGGATCAATATCTACTGGTAATCTCCCTCTGAAATACATTATCAATATCTACTGGTAATCTCCCTCTGAAATACATGATCAATATCTACTGGTAATCTCCCTCTGAAATACATGACCAATATCTACTGGTAATCTCCCTCTGAAATACATGATCAATATCTACTGGTAATCTCAGTCTGAAATACATGATCAATATCTACTGGTAATCTCCCTCTGAAATACATGATCAATATCTACTGGTAATCTCAGTCTGAAATACATGATCAATATCTACTGGTAATCTCCCTCTGAAATACATGATCAATATCTACTGGTAATCTCCCTCTGAAATACAGGATCAATATCTACTGGTAATCTCAGTCTGAAACACATTAATACATTATCAATATCTACTGGTAATCTCCCTCTGAAATACATGATCAATATCTACTGGTAATCTCCCTCTGAAATACAGGATCAATATCTACTGGTAATCTCCCTCTGAAATACATGATCAATATCTACTGGAAATCTCCCTCAAATAAATTATTAATATCTACTGGTAATCTCCTCTGAAATACATGATCAATATGTACTGGTAATCTCAGTCTGAAACACATTAATACATTATCAATATCTACTGGTAATCTCCCTCTGAAATACAGGATCAATATCTACTGGTAATCTCCCTCTGAAATACATGATCAATATCTACTGGTAATCTCCCTCAAATACATGATCAATATCTACTGGTAATCTCCCTCTGAAATACATGATCAATATCTACTGGTAATCTCCCTCTGAAATACATGATCAATATCTACTGGTAATCTCCCCTCTGAAATACATGATCAATATCTACTGGTAATCTCCCTCTGAAATACATGATCAATATCTACTGGTAATCTCCCTCTGAAATACATGATCAATATCTACTGGTAATCTCCCTCTGAAATACATGATCAATATCTACTGGTAATCTCCCTCTGAAATACATGATCAATATCTACTGGTAATCTCAGTCTGAAATACATGATCAATATCTACTGGTAATCTCCCTCCGAAATACATGATCAATATCTACTGGTAATCTCCCTCTGAAATACAGGATCAATATCTACTGGTAATCTCCCTCTGAAATACATGATCAATATCTACTGGTAATCTCCCTCTGAAATACAGGATCAATATCTACTGGTAATCTCCCTCTGAAATACATTATCAATATCTACTGGTAATCTCCTCTGAAATACATGATCAATATCTACTGGTAATCTCCCTCTGAAATACATGACCAATATCTACTGGTAATCTCCCTCTGAAATACATGATCAATATCTACTGGTAATCTCAGTCTGAAATACATGATCAATATCTACTGGTAATCTCCCTCTGAAATACATGATCAATATCTACTGGTAATCTCAGTCTGAAATACATGATCAATATCTACTGGTAATCTCCCTCTGAAATACATGATCAATATCTACTGGTAATCTCCCTCTGAAATACATGATCAATATGTACTGGTAATCTCAGTCTGAAACACATTAATACATTATCAATATCTACTGGTAATCTCCATCTGAAATACATGATCAATATCTACTGGTAATCTCCCTCTGAAATACATGATCAATATCTACTGGTAATCTCCCTCTGGAAATACATGATCAATATCTACTGGTAATCTCCCTCTGAAATACATGATCAATATCTACTGGTAATCTCCCTCTGAAATACATGATCAATATCTACTGGTAATCTCCCTCTGAAATACATGATCAATATCTACTGGTAATCTCCCTCTGAAATACATGATCAATATCTACTGGTAATCTCCCTCTGAAATACATGATCAATATGTACTGGTAATCTCCCTCTGAAATACATGATCAATATCTACTGGCAATCTCCCTCTGAAATACATGATCAATATCTACTGGTAATCTCAGTCTGAAATACATGATCAATATCTACTGGTAATCTCCCTCTGAAATACATGATCAATATCTACTGGTAATCTCCTCTGAAATACAGGATCAATATCTACTGGTAATCTCCCTCTGAAATACATGATCAATATCTACTGGTAATCTCCTCTGAAATACAGGATCAATATCTACTGGTAATCTCCCTCTGAAATACATTATCAATATCTACTGGTAATCTCCCTCTGAAATACATGATCAATATCTACTGGTAATCTCCCTCTGAAATACATGACCAATATCTACTGGTAATCTCCCTCTGAAATACATGATCAATATCTACTGGTAATCTCAGTCTGAAATACATGATCAATATCTACTGGTAATCTCCCTCTGAAATACATGATCAATATCTACTGGTAATCTCAGTCTGAAATACATGATCAATATCTACTGGTAATCTCCCTCTGAAATACATGATCAATATCTACTGGTAATCTCCCTCTGAAATACAGGATCAATATCTACTGGTAATCTCAGTCTGAAACACATTAATACATTATCAATATCTACTGGTAATCTCCCTCTGGAAATACATGATCAATATCTACTGGTAATCTCCCTCTGAAATACAGGATCAATATCTACTGGTAATCTCCCTCTGAAATACATGATCAATATCTACTGGAAATCTCCCTCAAATAAATTATTAATATCTACTGGTAATCTCCCTCTGAAATACATGATCAATATGTACTGGTAATCTCCAGTCTGAAACACATTAATACATTATCAATATCTACTGGTAATCTCCCTCTGAAATACAGGATCAATATCTATTGGTAATCTCCCTCTGAAATACAGGATCAATATCTACTGGTAATCTCCCTCTGAAATACAGGATCAATATCTACTGGTAATCTCCCTCTGAAATACAGGGGATCAATATCTACTGGTAATCTCCCTCTGAAATACAGGATCAATATCTACTGGTAATCTCCCTCTGAAATACAGGATCAATATCTACTGGTAATCTCCCTCTGAAATACATGATCAATATCTACTGGAAATCTCCCTCAAATAAATTATTAATATCTACTGGTAATCTCCCTCTGAAATACAGGATCAATATCTACTGGTAATCTCCCTCTGAAATACAGGATCAATATCTACTGGCAATCTCCCTCTGAAATACAGGATCAATATCTACTGGTAATCTCCCTCTGAAATACATGATCAATATCTACTGGAAATCTCCCTCAAATAAATTATTAATATCTACTGGTAATCTCCCTCTGAAATACATGATCAATATGTACTGGTAATCTCAGTCTGAAACACATTAATACATTATCAATATCTACTGGTAATCTCCCTCTGAAATACATGACCAATATCTACTGGTAATCTCCCTCTGAAATACAGGATCAATATCTACTGGTAATCTCCCTCTGAAATACATGACCAATAACTACTGGTAATCTCCCTCTGAAATACATGATCAATATCTACTGGTAATCTCAGTCTGAAATACATGATCAATATCTACTGGTAATCTCCCTCTGAAATACAGGATCAATATCTACTGGTAATCTCCCTCTGAAATACATGATCAATATCTACTGGAAATCTCCCTCAAATAAATTATCAATATCTACTGGTAATCTCCCTCTGAAATACATGATCAATATGTACTGGTAATCTCAGTCTGAAACACATTAATACATTATCAATATCTACTGGTAATCTCCCTCTGAAATACATGATCAATATCTACTGGTAATCTCAGTCTGAAATACATGATCAATATCTACTGGTAATCTCCCTCTGAAATACATGATCAATATCTACTGGTAATCTCCCTCTGAAATACAGGATCAATATCTACTGGTAATCTCCCCTCTGAAATACATGATCAATATCTACTGGTAATCTCCCTCTGAAATACAGGATCAATATCTACTGGTAATCTCCCTCTGAAATACATTATCAATATCTACTGGTAATCTCCCTCTGAAATACATGATCAATATCTACTGGTAATCTCCCTCTGAAATACATGACCAATATCTACTGGTAATCTCCCTCTGAAATACATGATCAATATCTACTGGTAATCTCAGTCTGAAATACATGATCAATATCTACTGGTAATCTCCCTCTGAAATACATGATCAATATCTACTGGTAATCTCAGTCTGAAACACATTATCAATATCTACTGGTAATCTCCCTCTGAAATACATGATCAATATCTACTGGTAATCTCCCTCTGAAATACATGATCAATATGTACTGGTAATCTCAGTCTGAAACACATTAATACATTATCAATATCTACTGGTAATCTCCATCTGAAATACATGATCAATATCTACTGGTAATCTCCCTCTGAAATACATGATCAATATCTACTGGTAATCTCCCTCTGAAATACATGATCAATATCTACTGGTAATCTCCCTCTGAAATACATGATCAATATCTACTGGTAATCTCCCTCTGAAATACATGATCAATATCTACTGGTAATCTCCCTCTGAAATACATGATCAATATCTACTGGTAATCTCCCTCTGAAATACATGATCAATATCTACTGGTAATCTCCCTCTGAAATACATGATCAATATGTACTGGTAATCTCCCTCTGAAATACATGATCAATATCTACTGGTAATCTCCCTCTGAAATACATGATCAATATCTACTGGTAATCTCAGTCTGAAATACATGATCAATATCTACTGGTAATCTCCCTCTGAAATACATGATCAATATCTACTGGTAATCTCCCTCTGAAATACAGGATCAATATCTACTGGTAATCTCCCTCTGAAATACATGATCAATATCTACTGGTAATCTCCCTCTGAAATACAGGATCAATATCTACTGGTAATCTCCCTCTGAAATACATTATCAATATCTACTGGTAATCTCCCTCTGAAATACAGGATCAATATCTACTGGTAATCTCCCTCTGAAATACATGATCAATATCTACTGGTAATCTCCCTCTGAAATACAGGATCAATATCTACTGGTAATCTCCCTCTGAAATACATGATCAATATCTACTGGAAATCTCCCTCAAATAAATTATTAATATCTACTGGTAATCTCCCTCTGAAATACATGATCAATATGTACTGGTAATCTCAGTCTGAAACACATTAATACATTATCAATATCTACTGGTAATCTCCCTCTGAAATACAGGATCAATATCTATTGGTAATCTCCCTCTGAAATACAGGATCAATATCTACTGGTAATCTCCCTCTGAAATACAGGATCAATATCTACTGGTAATCTCCCTCTGAAATACAGGATCAATATCTACTGGTAATCTCCCTCTGAAATACAGGATCAATATCTACTGGTAATCTCCCTCTGAAATACAGGATCAATATCTACTGGTAATCTCCCTCTGAAATACATGATCAATATCTACTGGTAATCTCCCTCTGAAATACATTATCAATATCTACTGGTAATCTCCCTCTGAAATACATGATCAATATCTACTGGTAATCTCCCTCTGAAATACATGACCAATAACTACTGGTAATCTCCCTCTGAAATACATGATCAATATCTACTGGTAATCTCAGTCTGAAATACATGATCAATATCTACTGGTAATCTCCCTCTGAAATACAGGATCAATATCTACTGGTAATCTCCCTCTGAAATACATGATCAATATCTACTGGAAATCTCCCTCAAATAAATTATTAATATCTACTGGTAATCTCCCTCTGAAATACATGATCAATATGTACTGGTAATCTCAGTCTGAAACACATTAATACATTATCAATATCTACTGGTAATCTCCCTCTGAAATACAGGATCAATATCTACTGGTAATCTCCCTCTGAAATACAGGATCAATATCTACTGGTAATCTCCCTCTGAAATACAGGATCAATATCTACTGGTAATCTCAGTCTGAAACACATTAATACATTATCAATATCTACTGGTAATCTCCCTCTGAAATACATGATCAATATCTACTGGTAATCTCCCTCTGAAATACATGATCAATATCTACTGGTAATCTCCCTCTGAAATACAGGATCAATATCTACTGGTAATCTCCCTCTGAAATACATGATCAATATCTACTGGTAATCTCCCTCTGAAATACATGATCAATATCTACTGGTAATCTCAGTCTGAAACACATTAATACATTATCAATATCTACTGGTAATCTCCCTCTGAAATACATGATCAATATCTACTGGTAATCTCAGTCTGAAACACATTAATACATTATCAATATCTACTGGTAATCTCCCTCTGAAATACATGATCAATATCTACTGGTAATCTCCCTCTGAAATACATGATCAATATATACTGGTAATCTCCCTCTGAAATACATTATTAATATCTACTGGTAATCTCCCTCTGAAATACATGATCAATATCTACTGGTAATCTCCCTCTGAAATACATGATCAATATCTACTGGTAATCTCCCTCTGAAATACATGATCAATATCTACTGGTAATCTCAGTCTGAAACACATGATCAATATCTACTGGTAATCTCAGTCTGAAACACATTAATACATTATCAATATCTACTGGTAATCTCCCTCTGAAATACATGATCAATATCTACTGGTAATCTCAGTCTGAAACACATTAATACATTATCAATATCTACTGGTAATCTCCCTCTGAAATACATGATCAATATCTACTGGTAATCTCCCTCTGAAATACATGATCAATATATACTGGTAATCTCCCTCTGAAATACATTATTAATATCTACTGGTAATCTCCCTCTGAAATACATGATCAATATCTACTGGTAATCTCCCTCTGAAATACAGGATCAATATCTACTGGTAATCTCCCTCTGAAATACATGACCAATATCTACTGGTAATCTCCCTCTGAAATACAGGATCAATATCTACTGGTAATCTCCCTCTGAAATACATGATCAATATCTACTGGTAATCTCAGTCTGAAACACATTAATACATTATCAATATCTACTGGTAATCTCCCTCTGAAATACAGGATCAATATCTACTGGTAATCTCCCTCTGAAATACATGATCAATATCTACTGGTAATCTCCCTCTGAAATACATGACCAATATCTACTGGTAATCTCCCTCAAATACATTATTAATATCTACTGGTAATCTCCCTCAAATACATTATTAATATCTACTGGTAATCTCCCTCAAATACATTATTAATATCTACTGGTAATCTCAGTCTGAAACACATTAATACATTATCAACGTGGATGACATCAGCGCTCTCACTATCTACTGGTTTGAAAGTCAATGGTGTGTGTACGTATCAGTGTGTGTATATATAGTGTATGTAGTGTGTAGTGTGTAGTGTAGGGTGTAGTGTGTAGTGTGTAGTGTGTAGTGTATGTGTATGTGTAGTGTGTGTGTTTGTGTAGTGTGTAGTGTGTAGTGTGGGGTAGTGAGTAGTGTTGGTGTAGTGTAGTGTGGTGTGGTGTAGGGTAGTGTAGTTGTAGGTGTTTGTGTTGTGTGTTGTAGTGTGTGTGTAGGTGTAGTTGTATTATATTCTTACCACACAGAGCTCAGCCTGTTTGCAGGAGCAGACGGGGCTGATGAGAGTATCCAGCTGGACTCGGAGCTTCTCATCCTCTCCTAACACCTGATTAAACCTCTTCATGAAGTCCTGGGCCTTGCCAGCATCCGGGAGGTTCTCTACGGGGGTTGTGTTTTAGTGGGGAAGCATTGGCATTTTTATACATTAATGCAATAGACTGAAATTATACAGCAACATGAAAAGACAAGAGAAATCTCAAATCAGAACAAAACCCAGGAGTACCCCCCTCCACCCAGCCCCAAACCCAGGAGTACCCCCTCCAGCCCCAAACCCCAGGAGTACCCGCCCCCCCTCCCTCCCACCCAGCCCCAAACCCAGAGTACCCCCTCCCTCCCACCCAGCCCCAAACCCAGGAGTACCCCCTCCCTCCCACCCAGCCCCAAACCCAGGAGTACCCCCCCCCCTCCCTCCCACCCAGCCCCAAACCCAGGAGTACTCCCCCAACCCCCCAGCCCCAAACCCAGGAGTACCCCGCCCCTCCCCCTCCCACCCAGCCCCAAACCCAGGAGTACCCCCCCCTCCCCCACCCAGCCCCAAACCCATTCAGTATATGGAGAAGTGTGTCCCACTCACTGCTAATGGTCATCAGCTTTCCAAACATGGCAGTGGTGTTGGCTTCAGACTACAGAGAGGAGACTTCAGGTTAGAAGAGGTACAACACCATTCTGTAGCATGATGAAGAGGTGGGATGAAGAGGTGTGTGTGTGATGAAGAGGTGTGTGCGAGTGAGGTATGTGTGTGTGTGATGAAGAGGTGTGTGTGAGTGTGTTGTACGTGGTGTGATGAAGAGGTGTGTGTGTGATGAAGAGGTGTGTGTGTTGCACGTGGTGTGATGAAGAGGTGTGTGTGTGATGAAGAGGTGTGTGTGAGTGTTGTACGTGGTGTGATGAAGAGGTGTGTGTGTGATGAAGAGATGTGTGTGTGATGAAGAGGTGAGTGTGTTGTACGTGGTGTGATGAAGAGGTGTGTGTGTGATGAAGAGGTGTGTGCTAGTGTGTTGTACGTGGTGTGTGTGATGAAGAGGTGTGTGATGAAGAGGTGTGTGTGTGTGATGAAGAGGTGTGTGTGTGTGATGAAGAGGTGAGTGTGTTGTACGTGGTGTGTGTGACTCACGGCAGGTAGTTTATGGAGGTCCAGCAGTTCTCTGACCAAACCTCTCAACATGTTCTGACACTTCCACATTTCATTCAGAGCCCTGAGAGGGGAGGGAGGGAGAATATGGTATAATACAATCAGAAGACGTTACTTTGAACCCAACCGACTACCACATTACACAGGCTGAACTCACAGCCTTAACCCTGGAAAGGAATGTGGCCCTGACAGCATCAGGAATAAAATGCTTCAACACAGTACTCCTGAGAGGCAGCTTCCCTGAATTATTCAACACAGTACTCCTGAGGGGAAGCTTCCCTGAATGCTTCAACACAGTACTCCTGAGGGGAAGCTTCCCTGAATGCTTCAACACAGTACTCCTGGGAGGCAGCTTCCCTGAATGCTTCAACACAGTACTCCTGAGAGGCAGCTTCCCTGAATTCTTCAACACAGTACTCCTGAGAGGCAGCTTCCCTGAATGCTTCAACACAGTACTCCTGAGAGGCAGCTTCCCTGAATGCTTCAACACAGTACTCCTGAGAGGCAGCTTCCCTGAATGCTTCAACACAGTACTCCTGAGAGGCAGCTTCCCTGAATGCTTCAACACAGTTCTCCTGAGAGGCAGCTTCCCTGAATGCTTCAACACAGTACTCCTGAGAGGCAGCTTCCCAGAATGCTTCAACACAGTACTCCTGGGGGGCAGCTTCCCTGATATTTGGAACCAGTGTCTAATAATCCTCATACAGTGAATTCGGAAAGTATTCAGACCCCTTGACTTTTTCCACATTTTGTTACGTTACAGCCTTATTCTAAAAACATTTCCTCAATCTACACAATACCCCATAATGACAAAGCAAAAACAGGTTTTTAGACATTTTTGCAAATGTATTACAAATAAAAAACAGAAATACCTTATTTACATAAGTATTCAGACCCTTTGCTATGAGACTCGAAATTGAGCTCCGGTGCATCCTGTTTCCATTGATCATCCTTGAGATGTTTCTACAACTTGGAGTCCACCTGTGGTAACTTCAATTGATTGGACATGATTTGGAAAGGCACACACCTGTCTATATAAGGTCCCACAGTTGACAGTGCATGTCAGAGCAAAAACCAAGCCATGAGGTCGAAGGAATTGTCCGTAGAGCTCTGAGACAGGATTGTGTCGAGGCACAGATCTGGGGAACGGTACCAAAACATTTCTGCAGCATTGAAGGTCCCCAAGAACACAGTGGCCTCCATCATTCTTAAATGGAAGAAGTTTGGAACCACCAAGACTCTTCCTAGAGCTGGCCGCCCGGCCAAACTGAGCAATCGGGGGAGAAGGGCCTTGGTCAGGGAGGTGACGAAGGGCCTTGGTCAGGGAGGTGACCAAGAACCCGATGGTCACTCTGACAGAGCTCCAGAGTTCCTCTGTGGAGATGGGAGAACCTTCCAGAAGGACAACCATCTCTGCAGCACTCCACCAATCAAGCCTTTATGGTAGAGTGGCCAGACGAAAGCCACTCCTCAGTAAAAGGCACATGACAGCCCACTTGGAGTTTGCCAAAAGGCACCTAAAGGACTCTCAGACCATGAGAAAGAAGATTCTCTGGGTCTGATGAAACCAAGATTGAACCCGTTTTGCTTTGTCATTATGGGGTGTTGTGTGTAGATTGATGAGGGGAGAAAAAAAAACGATTTAATCCATTTTAGAATAAGGCTGTAACGTAACAAAATGTGGAAAAAGTCAAGGGGTCTGAATACTTTCCGAATGCACTGTGTGGGCGCTATTTCTTTGCTTCCTGTTCTTGAGTTTTGTTTTTGCGTCTTTTACTTTCAGTTTTGTACACCAGCTTCAAAACAGCTGAAAATATAATATTTTGACGGTAAAATGATTCACTATACTTGAGCTTGTTTTGTCACATTAACTGAAATTAGGCGGACTATTAGAATTTTAGCAACCAGGAAATGGTGGAGCGATTTCTGCCCAGAGTAGCTTAAAAGCACGGCCAAGTTAATAATGATCCTGTGGGTGATGTATTAAACCGCCCAGACACATCAAAAGATACAGTCGTCCTTCTGAACTGAGCTGCTGGGCAGGAAGGAAACTGTTAGGCCCTTCGACTCCCGAGTGGCGCAGTGGTCTAAGGCACTGCATCGCAGTGCTAGCTGTGCCACTCAGAGATCCTGGTTCGAATCCAGGCTCTGTCGTAGCCGGCCGCGACCGGGAGACCCATGGGGCGGTGCGCATTGGCCCAGCGTCGTCCAGGGTAGGGGAGGGAATGGCCGGCAGGGATGTAGCTCAGTTGATAGAGCATGGCGTTTGCAACGCCAGGGTTGTGGGTTTGATTCCCACAGGGGGTATGAAAAAAAAATAATGTATGCACTAACTGTAAGTGGCTCTGTATAAGAGCGTCTGCTAAATGACTAAAATGTAAATGTAAATGTTAGTGATGTCACCGTGAGGCCATTGGTGATTTTTTTTAAAACAGCTACAGAGTTCAAAGGCTGTGACGGGAGAAATCATGCATCTGTATGCAACAAGACACTAAAGTAATACTGAACAATAAACATGGCAAAGGAATACACTTTCTGTCCCAAACGCAAAGCCCTACGTAAATGCGACGCCTCATGTTTGGGGCAAATCACTGAGTAACTGCCGGATAAATTCATTGTTTTGGGATTTTTCAAGTCTCTGACTGTCGAGCTTTTATTTTTTGGTGGTTGTTAGTTCTCAAGAACATAAAATATACCTCTATTATCTCTTCTACATACTTATTATCTGGTTTAGTCGTTTCAGTTTTTCCTTCCACAAAATGTAGTATTTTCACTGTTTGAAAATTAAAATTAAAAAACACTTTAAGTGGTCAGCTCAAGGATTACATTGGCAGAAAAATCCCTGGTGTGGCTAGGTGTTGGTGCTAACAGGGTTATGGCTAGGTGTTGGTACTAACAGGGTTATGGCTAGGTGTTGGTACTAACAGGGTTATGGCTAGGTGTTGGTACTAACAGGGCTAGGTGTTGGTACTAACAGGGTTTGGCTAGGTGTTGGTACTAACAGGGTTATGGCTAGGTGTTGGTACTAACAGGGCTAGGTGTTGGTGCTAACAGGGTTACGGCTAGGTGTTGGTACTAACAGGGGCTAGGTGTTGGTCTAACAGGGTTACGGCTAGTGTTGGTACTAACAGGGCTAGGTGTTGGTACTAGCAGGGTTACGGCTAGGTGTTGGTACTAACAGGGTTATGGCTAGGTGTTGGTACTAACAGGGTTATGGCTAGGTGTTGGTGCTAACAGGGTTATGGCTAGGTGTTGGTTACTAACAGGGTTATGGCTAGGTGGTACTAACAGGGTTATGGCTAGGTGTTGGTACTAACAGGGTTACGGCTAGGTGTTGGTACTAACAGGGCTAGGTGTTGGTACTAACAAGGTTATGGCTAGGTGTTGGTACTAACAGGGCTAGGTGTTGGTACTAGCAGGGTTACGGCTAGGTGTTGGTACTAACAGGGTTACGGCTAGGTGTTGGTACTAACAGGGTTATGGCTAGGTGTTGGTACTAACAGGGTTATGGCTAGGTGTTGGTACTAACAGGGTTATGGCTAGGTGTTGGTGCTAACAGGGTTATGGCTAGGTGTTGGTGCTAGCAGGGTTATGGCTAGGTGTTGGTGCTAGCAGGGTTATGGCTAGGTGTTGGTACTAACAGGGCTAGGTGTTGGTACTAACAGGGTTATGCTAGGTGTTGGTACTAACAGGGCTAGGTGTTGGTACCTAGCAGGGTTACGGCTAGGTGTTGGTACTAACAGGGTACGGCTAGGTGTTGGTACTAACAGGGGTTACGGCTAGGTGTTGGTACTAACAGGTTATGGCTAGGTGTTGGTACTAACAGGGTTATGGCTAGGTGTTGGTGCTAACAGGGTTTGGCTAGGTGTTGGTGCTAGCGGGGTTATGGCTAGGTGTTGGTACTAACAGGGCTAGGTGTTGGTACTAACAGGGCTAGGTGTTAGGTACTAACAGGGCTAGGTGTTGGTACTAACAGGGTTATGGCTAGGTGTTGGTGCTAACAGGGTTATGGCTAGGTGTTGGTGCTAACAGGGTTATGGCTAGGTGTTGGTACTAACAGGGTTATGGCTAGGTGTTGGTACTAACAGGGCTAGGTGTTGGTGCTAACAGGGCTAGGTGTTGGTACTAACAGGGCTAGTGCTGGCGTAACAGGGGCTAGGTGTTGGTGCTAACAGGGTTATGGCTAGGTGTTGGTACTAACAGGGCTAGGTGTTGGTACTAACAGGGTTATGGCTAGGTGTTGGTACTAACAGGGTTATGGCTAGGTGTTGGTACTAACAGGGTTATGGCTAGGTGTTGGTGCTAACAGGGTTATGGCTAGGTGTTGGTGCTAACAGGGTTATGGCTAGGTGTTGGTGCTAACAGGGTTATGGCTAGGTGTTGGTACTAACAGGGTTAGGGCTAGGTGTTGGTACTAACAGGGTTATGGCTAGGTGTTGGTACTAACAGGGTTATGGCTAGGTGTTGGTACTAACAGGGTTATGGCTAGGTGTTGGTACTAACAGGGTTATGGCTAGGTGTTGGTACTAACAGGGTTATGGCTAGGTGTTGGTACTAACAGGGTTATGGCTAGGTGTTGGTACTAACAGGGGTATGGCTAGGTGTTGGTACTAACAGGGCTAGGTGTTGGTGCTAACAGGGTTATGGCTAGGTGTTGGTGCTAGCAGGGTTATGGCTAGGTGTTGGTACTAACAGGGCTAGGTGTTGGTACTAACAGGGTTATGGCTAGGTGTTGGTACTAACAGGGCTAGGTGTTGGTGCTAACAGGGTTATGGCTAGGTGTTGGTACTAACAGGGCTAGGTGTTGGTGCTAACAGGGTTATGGCTAGGTGTTGGTGCTAACAGGGTTATGGCTAGGTGTTGGTACTAACAGGGCTAGGTGTTGGTACTAACAGGGTTCATGGCTAGGGTGTTGGTACTAACAGGGTTATGGCTAGGTGTTGGTACTAACAGGGTTATGGCTAGGGTGTTGGTACTAACAGGGTTATGGCTAGGTGTTGGTACTAACAGGGCTACAGGTGTTGGTACTAACAGGGTTATGGCTAGGTGTTGGTACTAACAGGGTTATGGCTAGGTGTTGGTACTAACAGGTTATGGCTAGGTGTTGGTACTAACAGGGTTATGGCTAGGTGTTGGTGCTAACAGGGTTGGCTAGGTGTTGGTACTAACAGGGCTAGGTGTTGGTACTAACAGGGTTATGGCTAGGTGTTGGTACTAACAGGGTTATGGCTAGGGTGTTGGTACTAACAGGGTTATGGCTGGGTGTTGGTACTAACAGGGCTAGGTGTTGGTACTAACAGGGTTATGGCTAGGTGTTGGTACTAACAGGGCTATGGCTAGGTGTTAGTGCTAAACAGGGTTATGGCTAGGTGTTGGTACTAACAGGGCTAGGTGTTGGTACTAACAGGGTTATGGCTAGGTGTTGGTGCTAACAGTGGTTATGGCTAGGTGTTGGTGCTAACAGGGTTATGGCTAGGTGTTGGTACTGGCAGGCTATGGCTGGAGTTGTTGGTGCTAGCAGGGTTACGGCTAGGTGTTGGTACTAACAGGGTTACGGCTAGGTGTTGGTACTAACAGGGTTATGGCTAGGTGTTGGTACTAACAGGGTTATGGCTAGGTGTTGGTGCTAACAGGGCTAGGTGTTGGTACTAACAGGGCTAGGTGTTGGTACTAACAGGGCTACGGCTAGGTGTTGGTACTAACAGGGTTATGGCTAGGTGTTGGTACTAACAGGGTTATGGCTAGGTGTTGGTACTAACAGGGTTATGGCTAGGTGTTGGTACTAACAGGGTTATGGCTAGGTGTTGGTGCTAACAGGGCTAGGTGTTGGTGCTAACAGGGTTATAGCTAGGTGTTGGTGCTAACAGGGCTAGGTGTTGGTGCTAACAGGGCTAGGTGTTGGTACTAACAGGGTTATGGCTAGGTGTTGGTACTAACAGGGTTATGGCTAGGTGTTGGTGCTAACAGGGTTATGGCTAGGTGTTGGTACTAACAGGGCTAGGTGTTGGTACTAACAGGGTTATGGCTAGGTGTTGGTACTAACAGGGTTATGGCTAGGTGTTGGTACTAACAGGGTTATGGCTAGGTGTTGGTACTAACAGGGTTACGGCTAGGTGTTGGTACTAACAGGGCTAGGTGTTGGTACTAACAGGTTATGGCTAGGTGTTGGTGCTAACAGGGCTGGGTGTTTGGTGCTAACAGGGCTAGGTGTTGGTACTAACAGGGTTATGGCTAGGTGTTGGTACTAACAGGGTTATGGCTAGGTGTTGGTGCTAACAGGGTTTATGGCTAGGTGTTGGTACCAACAGGGTTCTAGGTGTTGGTACTAACAGGGTTATGGCAGGGTGTTGGTACTAACAGGGTTATGGCTAGGTGTTGGTACTAACAGGGTTATGGCTAGGTGTTGGTACTAACAGGGGTTACTGGCTAGGTGTTGGTACTAACAGGGTTATGCTAGGTGTTGACTAACAGGGTTATGGCTAGGTGTTGGTACTAACAGGGTTATGGCTAGGTGTTGGTACTAACAGGGTTATGGCTAGGTGTTGGTACTAACAGGGTTATGGCTAGGTGTTGGTACCAACAGGGTTCGCTAGGTGTTGGTACTAACAGGGTTATGGCTAGGTGTTGGTACTAACAGGGTTATGGCTAGGTGTTGGTACTAACAGGGTTATGGCTAGGTGTTGGTACTAACAGGGTTATGGCTAGGTGTTGGTACTAACAGGGTTATGGCTAGGTGTTGGTGCTAACAGGGTTATGGCTAGGTGTTGGTGCTAACAGGGTTACAGCTAGGTGTTGGTACTAACAGGGCTATGGCTAGGTGTTGGCACTAACAGGGTTATGGCTAGGTGTTGGTGCTAACAGGGTTATGGCTAGGTGTTGCAGTGCTAACAGGGTTATGGCTAGGTGTCTAACAGGGTTATGGCTAGGTGTTGGTACTAACAGGGTTATGGCTAGGTGTTGGTACTAACAGGGTTATGGCTGGTGTTGGTACTAACAGGGTTATGGCTAGGTGTTGGTACTAACAGGGTTATGGCTAGGTGTTGGTACTAACAGGGTTATGGCTAGGTGTTGGTACTAACAGGGTTATGGCTAGGTGTTGGTACTAACAGGGTTATGGCTAGGTGTTGGTACTAACAGGGTTATGGCTAGGTGTTGGTACTAACAGGGTTATGGCTAGGTGTTGGTGCTAACAGGGTTATGGCTAGGTGTTGGTACTAACAGGGTTATGGCTAGGTGTTGGTACTAACAGGGTTATGGCTAGGTGTTGGTGCTAACAGGGTTATGGCTAGGTGTTGGTACTAACAGGGTTATGGTTAGGTGTTGGTACTAACAGGGTTATGGCTAGGTGTTGGTACTAACAGGGTTATGGCTAGGTGTTGGTACTAACAGGGTTAATGGCTAGGTGTTGGTACTAACAGGGTTATGGCTAGGTGTTGGTACTAACAGGGCTAGGTGTTGGTACTAACAGGGTTATGGCTAGGTGTTGGTACTAACAGGGTTATGGCTAGGTGTTGGTGCTAACAGGGTTATGGCTAGGTGTGTTGGTACCAACAGGGTTATGGCTAGGTGTTGGTACTAACAGGGTTATGGCTAGGTGTTGGTACTAACAGGGCTATTGGCATGGCTACGGGCAGGTGTTGGTACTAACAGGGTTATGGCTAGTGTTGGTACTAACAGGGTTATGGCTAGGTGTTGGTACTAACAGGGTTATGGCTAGGTGTTGGTACTAACAGGGCTAGGTGTTGGTACTAACAGGGTTATGGCTAGGTGTTGGTACTAACAGGGTTATGGCTAGGTGGTCTGGGCGGTTGGTCGGCTAGGTGTTGGCTAACAGGGTTATGGCTAGGTGTTGGTACTAACAGGGTTATGGCTAGGTGTTGGTGCTAACAGGGTTATGGCTAGGTGTTGGTACTAACAGGGTTATGGCTAGGTGTTGGTACTAACAGGGTTATGGCTAGGTGTTGGTACTAACAGGCTTATGGCTAGGTGTTGGTACTAACAGGGTTATGGCTAGGTGTTGGTACTAACAGGGTTATGGCTAGGTGTTGGTACTAACAGGGTTATGGCTAGGTGTTGGTACTAACAGGGTTATGGCTAGGTGTTGGTACTAACAGGGTTATGGCTAGGTGTTGGTACTAACAGGGTTATGGCTAGGTGTTGGTACTAACAGGGTTATGGCTAGGTGTTGGCCTAACAGGGTTATGGCTAGGTGTTGGTACTAACAGGGGTTATGGCTAGGTGTTGGTACTAACAGGGTTATGGCTAGGTGTTAGGGCTCTAACAGGGTTATGGCTAGGTGTTGGTACTAACAGGGCTATGGCTAGGGTTGGTACTAACAGGGGCTAGGCTAGGTGTTGGTACTAACAGGTTAAGGGTTTGCTAGGTGTTGGTACTAACAGGGTTATGGCTAGGTGTTGGTACAACAGGGCGTGTTGTCTAACAGGGTTATGGCTAGTGTTGGTACTAACAGGGTTATGGCTAGGTGTTGGTGCTAACAGGGTTCTAGGTGTTGGTACTAACAGGGTTATGGCTAGGTGTTGGTACTAACAGGGTTATGGCTAGGTGTTGGTACTAACAGGGTTATGGCTAGGTGTTGGTACTAACAGGGTTATGGCTAGTGTTGGTACTAACAGGGTTATGGCTAGGTGTTGGTACTAACAGGGTTATGGCTGAGTGTTGTACTAACAGGGCTAGGTGTTGGTACTAACAGGGTTATGGCTAGGTGTTGGTACTAACAGGGTTATGGCTAGGTGTTGGTGCTAACAGGGTTATGGCTAGGTGTTGGTACTAACAGGGTTATGGCTCAGGTGTTGGTACTAACAGGGTTATGGCTAGGTGTTGGTACTAACAGGGCTTCTCAGGGCTAGGGTTGGTACCAACAGGGCTAGGGTGTTGGTGCTAACAGGGTTATGGCTAGGTGTTGGTACTAACAGGGTTATGGCTAGGTGTTGGTACTAACAGGGTTATGGCTAGGTGTTGGTACTAACAGGGTTATGGCTAGGTGTTGGTACTAACAGGGCTGTTACTAACAGGGTTAGGGCTAGTGTTGGTGCTAACAGGGTTATGGCTAGGTGTTGGTACTAACAGGGCTAGGTGTTGGTACTAACAGGGTTATGGCTAGGTGTTGGTACTAACAGGGTTATGGCTAGGTGTTGGTACTAACAGGGTTATGGCTAGGTGTTGGTACTAACAGGGTTATGGCTAGGTGTTGGTACTAACAGGGTTATGGCTAGGTGTTGGTACTAACAGGTTATGGCTAGGTGTTGGTGCTAACAGGGTTATGGCTAGGTGTTGGTACTAACAGGGTTATGGCTAGGTGTTGGTATTTAACAGGGTTATGGCTAGGTGTTGGTACTAACAGGGTTATGGCTATCAGGTGTTGGGACTAACAGGGCTAGGTGTTGGTACTAACAGGGTTATGGCTAGGTGTTGGTACTAACAGGGTTATGGCTAGGTGTTGGTACTAACAGGGCTAGGTGTTGGTACTAACAGGGTTATGGCTAGGTGTTGGTACTAACAGGGTTATGGCTAGTGTTGGTTCTAACAGGGTTATGGCTAGGTGTTGGTACTAACAGGGTTATGGCTAGGTGTTGGTACTAACAGGGTTATGGCTAGGTGTTGGTACAACGGCTAGGTGTGGTACTAACAGGGCTAGGTGTTGGTACTAACAGGGTTATGGCTAGGTGTTGGTACTAACAGGGTTATGGCTAGGTGTTGGTACTAACAGGGTTCAGTGTTGGTACTAACAGGGCTAAGAGTGTTGGTACTAACAGGGTGGTATACTAGGTGTTGGTGCTAACAGGGTTATGGCTAGGTGTTGGTACTAACAGGGTGCTAGGTGTTGGTACTAACAGGGTTATGGCTAGGTGCTGGTACTAACAGGGCTTATGGTATTGGTACTACAGGGTTACGGCTAGGTGTTGGTACTAACAGGGTTGGCTAGGTGGCTGGTACTAACAGGGCTAGGTGTTGGTACTAACAGGCTTGAGGCTAGGTATGGAGTGCTACCAACAGGGTTATGGCTAGGTGTTGGTACTAACAGGGTTATGGCTAGGTGTTGGTACTAAGGTTATGGCTAGGTGTTTGGTACTAACAGGGAAGTATTCTAGTAGTGTTGGAACAACAGGGTTATGGCTAGGTGTTGGCTACACAGGGTTGTGGCTAGGGTGTTGGTACTAACAGGGTTATGGCTAGGTGTTGGTGCTAACAGGGCTAGGTGTTAGTACCACAGGTTGGCTAGGTGTTGGTACTAACAGGGTTATGGCTAGGTGTTGGTACTAACAGGCTTGCTAGGTGCTAACAGGGTTGTAGGTGTTGGTACTAACAGGTTGTGGCTAGGTGTTGGTACTAACAGGGTTATGGCTAGGTGTTGACTAACAGGGTTACGGCTAGTGTTGGTACTAACAGGGCTAGGTGTTAGTACTAACAGGGTTATGGTGGTGTTGGCACTAAGTTGTGGCTAGGTGTTGGTACTAACAGGGTTATGGTAGGTGTTGGCACACAGGGTTATGGCTAGGTGTTGGTACTAACAGGGTTATGGCTAGGTGTTTAGTACCAACAGGGTCAGGCTAACAGGTATGGCTAGGTGTTGGTGCTAACAGGGTTATGGCCAGGTGTTGGTACTAACAGGGTTATGGCTAGGTGTTGGTACTAACAGGGTTATGGCTTAGGTGTTGGTACTAACAGGGTTATGGCTAGGTGTTGGTACTAACAGGGTTATGGCTAGGTGTTGGTACTAGCAGGGCTAGGTGTTGGTACTAACAGGGCTAGGTGTTGGTACTAGCAGGGTTATGGCTAGGTGTTGGTACTAACAGGGTTATGGCTAGGTGCTGGTACTAACAGGGTTATGGCTAGGTGTTGGTACTAACAGGGCTTAGGTGTTGGTACTAACAGGGTTGGGCTAGGGTGTTGGTGCTAACAGGGTTATGGCTAGGTGTTTGGTACTAACAGGGCTAGGTGTTGGTACTAACAGGGGTTATGGCTAGGTGTTGGTACTAACTAGGGCTAGGTGTTGGTACTACAAGGGGCTATGTTGGTACTAACAGGGCTAGGTTTGGGCACTAACAGGGTTATGGCTAGGTGTTTGGTACCTAACAGGGTTAGGTGTTGGTGCTATAGGGCAGGGTCTAACAGGCTAGTGTTGGTACTAACAGTGGCTAGGTGTTGGCTACCAGGGTTACAGGCTGGGTGTTGGTGCTAACAGGGTAAGACTAGGTGTTGGTACTAACAGGGTTATGGCTAGGTGTTGGTACTAACAGGGTTATGGCTAGGTGTTGGTACTAACAGGGTTATGGCTAGGTGTTGGTACTAACAGGCTTATGGCTAGGTGTTGGTACTAACAGGGTTATGGCTAGGTGTTGGTGCACTAACAGGGTTATGGCTAGGTGTTGGTACTAAACAGGTTTATGCTAGGTGTTGGTACTAACAGGGTT
The DNA here is from genome assembly GCF_020615455.1 of Coregonus clupeaformis. NCBI lineage: Eukaryota > Metazoa > Chordata > Actinopteri > Salmoniformes > Salmonidae > Coregonus > Coregonus clupeaformis. The sequence goes on along the minus strand of NW_025536089.1, from coordinate 1,480 downwards.
ATGGCTAGGTGTTGGTACTAGCAGGCTATGGGGTGTTTGGTACTAACAGGGTTATGGCTAGTGCCGTGTGTGCTAGCGTTATGGCTAGAGTGTTGGTACTAACAGGGTTATGGCTAGGTGTTGGTACTAACAGGGTTATGGCTAGGTGTTGGTACTAGCAGGGTTATGGCTAGGTGTTGGTGCTAACAGGGTTATGGCTAGGTGTTGGTGCTAGCAGGGTTATGGCTAGGTGTTGGTGCTAACAGGGTTATGGCTAGGTGTTGGTACTAACAGGGCTATTTGGTCTACACTAGGTGTTGGTACTAACAGGGGTTATGGCTAGGTGTTGGTGCTAGCAGGGTTATGCTAGGTGTTGGTGCTAACAGGGTTATGGCTAGGTGTTGGTACTAACAGGGTTATGGCTAGGTGTTGGTGCTAGCCAGGGTTATGGCTAGGTGTTGGTACTAACAGGGTTAGTGGCTAGGTGTTGGTACTAACAGGGTTATGGCTAGGTGTTGGTACTAGCAGGGCTACTGGCTAGGTGTTGGTACTAACAGGGTTAAGAGCTAGGTGTTGGTACTAACAGGGTTATGTGGCTAGGTGTTGGTACTAGCAGGGTTACGGCTAGGTGTTGGTACTAACAGGGTTATGGCTAGGTGTTGGTCGTAGCAGGGTCTGGCAGGCTTAGTGCTGGCAGTACAGGGTATGGCTAGGTGTTGGTGCTAACCAGGGTTACAGGGTGTTGGTGCACAACAGGGTTATGGCTAGGTGTTTTGCTAACAGGGTTATGGCTAGTGTTGGTCCTAACAGGGTTATGGCTAGGTGTTGGTACTAACAGGTTATGGCTAGTGTTGGTGCTAACAGGTTTGGCAAGAGTGTTGGTGCTAACAGGGTTATGGCTAGGTGTTGGTACTAGCAGGGTTATGGCTAGGTGTTGGTACTAGCAGGGTTATGGCTAGGGTGTTGGTACTAACAGGGTGCTATGGCTAGGTGTTGGTGCTAACAGGGTTATGGCTAGGTGTTGGTACTAACAGGGTTATGGCTAGGTGTTGGTGCTAACAGGTGCTAGGTGTTGGTACTAACAGGGTTATGGCTAGGTGTTGGTGCTAACAGGGTTATGTTAGGTGTTGGTACTAGCAGGGTTTGGCTAGGTGTTGGTGCTAACAGGGTTATGGCTAGGTGTTGGTACTAGCAGGGTTTGGCTAGGTGTTGGTGCTAACAGGGGTTATGGCTAGGTGTTGTGCTACGAGGTTATGGCTAGGTGTTGGTACTAGCAGGGCTTATGGCTAGGTGTTGGTGCTAACAGGGTTATGGCTAGGTGTTGGTACTAACAGGGCTGAGTGTTGGTGCTAGCAGGGTTATGGCTAGGTGTTGGTGCTAGCAGGTTTATGGCTAGGTGTTGGTACCAACAGGGCTAGGTGTTGGTGCTAGCAGGTTGGCTTTAGGTGTTGGTGCTAACAGGGTTATGGCTAGGTGTTGGTGCTAGCAGGGGTTATGGCTA
>NW_025536088.1:0-69534 GCF_020615455.1 Coregonus clupeaformis | reverse complement strand
TTACATGTACAGTGGGGAAAAAAAGTATTTAGTCAGCCACCAATTGTGCAAGTTCTCCCACTTAAAAAAGATGAGAGAGGCCTGTAATTTTCATCATATGTACACGTCAACTATGACAGACAAAATGAGAAAAAATATCCAGAAAATCACATTGTAGGATTTTAATGAATTTATTTGCAAATTATGGTGGAAAATAAGTATTTGGTCAATAACAAAGTTTCTCAATACTTTGTTATATACCCTTTGTTGGCAATGACACAGGTCAAATGTTTTCTGTAAGTCTTCACAAGGTTTTCACACACTGTTGCTGGTACTTTGGCCCATTCCTCCATGCAGATCTCCTCTAGAGCAGTGATGTTTTGGGGCTGTCGCTGGGCAACACAGACTTTCAACTCCCCTCCAAAGATTTTCTATGGGATTGAGATCTGGAGACTGGCTAGGCCACTCCAGGACCTTGAAATGCTTCTTACGAAGCCACTCCTTCGTTGCCCGGGCGGTGTGTTTGGGATCATTGTCATGCTGAAAGACCCAGCCACGTTTCATCTTCAATGCCCTTGCTGATGGAAGGAGGTTTTCACTCAAAATCTCACGATACATGGCCCCATTCATTCTTTCCTTTACACGGATCAGTCGTCCTGGTCCCTTTGCAGAAAAACAGCCCCAAAGCATGATGTTTCCACCCCCATGCTTCACAGTAGGTATGGTGTTCTTTGGATACAACTCAGCATTCTTTGTCCTCCAAACACGACGAGTTGAGTTTTTACCAAAAAGTTCTATTTGGTTTCATCTGACCATATGACATTCTCCCAATCCTCTTCTGGATCATCCAAATGCACTCTAGCAAACTTCAGACGGGCCTGGACATGTACTGGCTTAAGCAGGGGGACACGTCTGGCACTGCAGGATTTGACTCCCTGGCGCGTAGTGTTACTGATGGTAGGCTTTGTTACTTTGGTCCCAGCTCTCTGCAGGTCATTCACTAGGTCCCCCCATGTGGTTCTGGGATTTTTGCTCACCATTCTTGTGATCATTTTCACCCCACGGGGTGAGATCTTGCGTGGAGCCCCAGATCGAGGGAGATTATCAGTGGTCTTGTATGTCTTCCATTTCCTAATAATTGCTCCCACAGTTGATTTCTTCAAACCAAGCTGCTTACCTATTGCATATTCAGTCTTCCCAGCCTGGTGCAGGTCTATAATTTTGTTTCTGGTGTCCTTTGACAGCTCTTTGGTCTTGGCCATAGTGGAGTTTGGAGTGTGACTGTTTGAGGTTGTGGACAGGTGTCTTTTATACTGATAACAAGTTCAAACAGGTGCCATTAATACAGGTAACGAGTGGAGGACAGAGGAGCCTCTTAAAGAAGAAGTTACAGGTCTGTGAGAGCCAGAAATCTTGCTTGTTTGTAGGTGACCAAACACTTATTTTCCACCATAATTTGCAAATAAATTCATTAAAAATCCTACAATGTGATTTTCTGGAATTTTTTTCTCAATTTGTCTGTCATAGTTGACGTGTACCTATGATGAAAATTACAGGCCTCTCTCATCTTTTTAAGTGGGAGAACTTGCACAATTGGTGGCTGACTAAATACTTTTTCCCCCCACTGTACATCACAGGAGGTTGGTGGCACCTTAATTGGGGAGAACGGGCTCGTGGTAATGGCTGGAGCGGAATTTGTGGAATGGTATCAAATACATCAAACACATGGTTTCCATGTGTTTGATGCCATTCCATTTGCTCTGTTCCAGCCATTATTATGAGTCGTCCTCCCCTCAGCAGCCTCCACTGATGTACTGTACATACAAGCCACACTTGGTTTACTTAGGCCATGTAACAAACAGAACAGAGTTGTTGCACGAAAGAGACTGGAAAAAGAGAGAGCTCTGTCAATGTAGATTCAACAGAGAAAGTGATATAGTCAGGTATTTTTATGTTATTCTAATGATAAATGCCAGAACTCTTTAGCATCAATTACATTCTCTGAAGGCGATGGTTATTGTGATATCTGTAATAAAATACTGCATAACCATGATCTACAGTATATTATAAAACAGATAGCTTGGGTCCTGGATGCTGATTGGCTGAAACAGCATTTCAGCCATGTATACTCTGAGTGTTCCAAACATTAGGAACACTTGCTCTTTCCATGACATTGACTGATCAGGTGAATCCAGGTGAAAGCTATTATTCCTTATTGTTGTCACCTGTTAAATCCACTTAAATCAGAGTAGATGAAGGGGGGGAGACAACTTAAAGAAGGATGTTTAAGCCTTGAAACAATTGAGACATGGATTGTGTATGTCTGCCATTCAGAGGGTGAATGGGCAAGACAAAATATAGAAGTGCCTTTGAACGGGGTATGGTAGTAGGTGCCAGGCGCACCGGTTTGAGTGTGTCAAGAACTGCAACGCTGCTGGGTTTTTTCCACACTCTACTGTTTCCCGTGTGTATCAAGAACGGTCCAACCAACCATTATAAACAGCCCTGAATGCTGATTGGCTGAAAGCTGTGGTATATGAGACCGTATACCACGTGTATGACAAAACATGTATTTTTACTGTTCTAATTACGTTTGTAACCAGTTTATAATAGCAATAAGGCACCTCGGGGTTTGTGGTATATGGCCAATCAATATATGGCCAATATACCACGGCTAAGGGCTGTATCCAGGCACTCCGCATTGCGTCGTGCTTAAGAACAGCCCTTAGCCCTCGTATATTGGCCATATACCACACCCCCTCCGGCCTTATTGCTTAAGTATACGGTATATACTGAACAAAAATATAAACACAACATGCAACAATTTAAAAGATTTTACTGAGTTACAGTTCATATAAGGAAATCAGTCAATTGAAATAAATTAATTAGGCCCTAATATATGGAATTCACATGACTGGGCAGGGGCACAGCCATGGGTGGGCCTGGGAGGGCATAGGCCCACCCACTGGGGAGCCAGGCTCAGCCAATCAGAATTAGTTTTTCCCCACGTAAAGGCTATAATACAGATAGAAATACTCCTCAGTTTCATCAGCTGTCCGGGTGGCTGGTCTCAGACGATCCCGCAGGTGAAGAAGCCGGATGTGGAGGTCCTGGGCTGGCGTGGTTACACGTGGTCTGCGGTTGTGAGGATGGTTGGACGTACTGCCAAATTCTCTAAAATGACGTTGGAGGTGGCTTATGGTAGAGAAATGAACATTCATTTCTCTGGCAACAGCTCTGGTGGACTTTCCTGCAGTCAGCATGCCAATTGCACACTCCCTCAAAACTTGAGACATCTGTGGCATTGTGTTGTGTGAAAAACTTTTAGTATGGCCTTTTATTGTCCCCAGCACAAGGTGCACCTGTGTAATGTTCATGCTGTTTAATCAGCTTCTTGATATGCCACACCAGTCAGGCGGATGGATTATCTTGGCAAAGGAGAAATGCTCACTAAAAGGGATGTAAACTAATTTTTGCACAAAATATGAGAGAAATAAGCTTTTTATGCTTATGGAAAATGTCTTGGATCTTTTATTTCAGCTCATGGAACATGGGACCAACACTTTTCATGTCGTGTTTATATTTTATAGTATGAACAGATTCTCCAAGGACAGCAATCAATGGTAAAAGGGTTTAATTTGAGGTTTTATTGTGAGAAGGCATTCCAACACACAAGGATTTATTACTGTACCATTGTACATTATCTCATTCGAGTGGGATGCATTAATTCTTTGAAACTCACACTATTAATTTGTTAAATAAGAAACAAATGCTCACAAACATTAGATAATACCATAACAATCTTAAAGGCTCCTTTTTACTGGGCATTGAAGGATTTCAAGCTTTATCTTAACACATCACAAGCCATGTGCATAAATTCTGACTTTAATTGGATTAATCAAATACGACTAGATTAATTACTGAATAATATTGTGATATATGTGGACAGAAATGTGGACTTTTATAGATCAGACAACCACCAGCAAGGATGGTCTTAAAACCCTACTAAGTGGTTGAGGACTTATAGCTACAGTGGGGGAAAAAGTATTTAGTCAGCCACCAATTGTGCAAGTTCTCCCACTTAAAAAGATGAGAGAGGCCTGTAATTTTCATCATATGTACACGTCAACTATAACAGACAAAATGAGAAAAAATAATCCAGAAAATCACATTGTAGGATTTTTAATGAATTTATTTGCAAATTATGGTGGAAAATAAGTATTTGGTCACCTACAAACAAGCAAGATTTCTGGCTCTCACAGACCTGTAACTTCTTCTTTAAGAGGCTCCTCTGTCCTGCACTCGTTACCTGTATTAATGGCACCTGTTTGAACTTGTTATCAGTATAAAAGACACTTGTCCACAACCTCAAACAGTCACACTCCAAACTCGACTATGGCCAAGACCAAAGAGCTGTCAAAGGACACCAGAAACAAAATTGTAGACCTGCACCAGGCTGGGAAGACTGAATCTGCAATAGGTAAGCAGCTTGGTTTGAAGAAATCAACTGTGGGAGCAATTATTAGGAAATGGAAGACATACAAGACCACTGATAATCTCCCTCGATCTGGGGCTCCACGCAAGATCTCACCCCGTGGGGTCAAAATGATCACAAGAACGGTGAGCAGAAATCCCAGAACCACACAGGGGGGACCTAGTGAATGACCTGCAGAGAGCTGGGACCAAAGTAACAAAGCCTACCATCAGTAACACACTACGCCGCCAGGGGACTCAAATCCTGCAGTGCCAGACGTGTCCCCCTGCTTAAGCCAGTACATGTCCAGGCCCGTCTGAAGTTTGCTAGAGTGCATTTGGATGATCCAGAAGAGGATTGGGAGAATGTCATATGGTCAGATGAAACCAAAATAGAACTTTTTGGTAAAAACTCAACTCGTCGTGTTTGGAGGACAAAGAATGCTGAGTTGCATCCAAAGAACACCATACCTACTGTGAAGCATGGGGGGTGGAAACATCATGCTTTGGGGCTGTTTTTCTGCAAAGGGACCAGGACGACTGATCCGTGTAAAGGAAAGAATGAATGGGGCCATGTATCGTGAGATTTTGAGTGAAAACCTCCTTCCATCAGCAAGGGCATTGAAGATGAAACGTGGCTGGGTCTTTCAGCATGACAATGATCCCAAACACACCGCCCGGGCAACAAAGGAGTGGCTTCGTAAGAAGCATTTCAAGGTCCTGGAGTGGCCTAGCCAGTCTCCAGATCTCAACCCCATAGAAAATCTTTGGAGGGAGTTGAAAGTCCGTGTTGCCCAGCGACAGCCCCAAAACATCACTGCTCTAGAGGAGATCTGCATGGAGGAATGGGCCAAAATACCAGCAACAGTGTGTGAAAACCTTGTGAAGACTTACAGAAACCGTTTGACCTGTGTCATTGCCAACAAAGGGTATATAACAAAGTATTGAGAAACTTTTGTTATTGACCAAATACTTATTTTCCACCATAATTTGCAAATAAATTCATTAAAAATCCTACAATGTGATTTTCTGGATTATTTTTTCTCATTTTGTCTGTTATAGTTGACGTGTACCTATGATGAAAATTACAGGCCTCTCTCATCTTTTTAAGTGGGAGAACTTGCACAATTGGTGGCTGACTAAATACTTTTTTTCCCCACTGTATAACTTTTGGAGCGTCTTGCTTTCCAGAGATACATTTTCTTAAATCAGATGGCTATTAATATTAATATTAGATAAAACTATTGTACAAAATAAGCCCCAATGAAGGCTTGAAACCCTTCTAAGTGGTCGAGTTGAGGTTATATACCATAACTTTTAGATGGTCTAGCTTTCCAGAGAAATGAAATGAAATCAAACTTTATTTGTCACATGCGCCGAATACAACAGGTGTAGACCTTACCGTGAAATGCTTACTTACAAGCCCTTAACCAACAATGCAGTTCAATAGAAAGACTTTAAAAAACACTTATTTCTTAAATCTGATTACTGAACTCTATCTCTTAGAATAAGATGGTTGTCACTGAAAGAAGAAACACTTGCCATACTGTGACCTTTGAATTATATTTCTATTCAATTTTATTATATTCTTTTCTCATCTATTCTATGCTCTTCTGTTCTATGCTATTTTATTCTCTTCTATTCTATTCTCTTCTATTCTTTTCTCTTCTCTTCAGAGTTTTGTAACCAAATAAACTCTGGCTAACACTATCTATATACTGTACATGAGGTGATTGCTTATAAAGTAAAGTACAGCAGTGATTTGTGTCTCTCAGAAGCACATGTAGCCACAGATTTACATACTTGTGGCCAGTCACCACTTTCTAAAAATGAATGCCTCAATTGCTAAACATCCAGAAAACTCTCCCATGAATTTATTGGATTGTGAATGGACTATGTATATCATCTGAGAAAATAAGATTATAAAATTGTTTTAAACATCTGCTGAGCCCTGGCATTTTAAATGCAAACTTGGTTTAAATGTAAATACATATTTGTTAAGTTTTTTTTCTTATTTTTAATCCTCCCTATAAGATTATTAAGTGTGCTGAAATATAGAGTGAATAAATAAACTTTCTAATTCCCTGTTAATACACTTTTTACACTGTTTATATAAAATAGGAATTCATGTTTGGATGGTCAAAGTGGGCACGGTAGAGCAAAGCCACACTCCATCCACACAATGTCCTTGAAAAGATGAAGAAGACATGCCACAATGAGACACATGTCACTGTAAAGAGGGAGCGAAAATATGATTTAAAACGTCTGGGCCAGAATTTATACTTCCTCGTTCTGCGATAAAGTGGCCCATAATCAGGAAATTGAGTTTTCTTAAAAAATAGTATTTGGAAAAAAAGAAAAAAAAAAAGAAAACAGACGAGCTCAAAGCAAAGCAGAGACCTCTTAATCTAATAAATTGATTTGCAATATCCTCTAAACTGTGAACTGACAAATGTTGGCATCCCTGTTGCTGAGCTCTCTCTCTCTCCGCCTTGCCTCCCTCCCGCTACCTGCTTAATGTAGTACAGCACATTAGAAGACAAAGGGATGCCCCATCAGTTTCTAAACTATTTCAGACTAACCGTGGTGTCACTGTATTGATTAATCGGGGCTCTGCCAGTGGTCACCTAAGGATTAAAGTGGGATGTACTCTGTTCTTACCATTTCTATTCTTTGACCAAAAAGCCTCAATACGCTTTTTGTAACGATCCCGGCTGTCTGAGTCGGGTCCTGTCTGGTGACTAGTTTTTCCTGTTCGTAATCTCCAGTTTCCCGAGGGTTCGGGAACGCTCCGGGGAGCGCTCTGGTTTTCCGCACCTGCATCCCATCAGCAATCTGCACACCTGGTCCTGATCATCACCCTTCTTAGGCTCTGGCCGAACATCCAGTTCCTGCCGGATCGTTAGCTATGAACAGTATGTTTGTCAGCGTGTCAGCCTCTGGAGCCCTTAGTTAGTTTTGTTGCTTTGCACCTTGTTACTTGCTGTGTACTGACCTCCGTTTTTGTTCTGTCTGCAGTCTCTCACCCGGAACCTTCACCCAACCTCTGCCTGATGGTCGGCGGCTGCCGAAGCCAGTACCCGACCAACCACTGCACCCTCAAGAACCCATCCACGCCACCCGCTCTGTTCCCTGGATTATTCAGCCTCACTCGGAATCTACTAAATAAACACTCACCTTTCTCTCAACGTACCTTGTCCTTGTCTGCTTCTGGGTTCTGGCATAGTAAACCGTGACAGAACGATCCGGCCAGTAATGAACCCAGCGGACCTGGACTCCGTTCGCCATGCTATTACCCAGCAGGAGAAGATGTTGGGCCATCATAGCACGGTACTACAGGAGATCGCGTTGTCAGTTCGGAACCTTTCTACCGGTCTGGCGGAGGTCCAGAACCAACGTAAGTGTCCGGTGGAGGATCCACTACCGGTTTCACCCATCTCGCCTGCCGCTTCTGAAGCTGTGTCCATCCGTGAGCCCAAGGTTCCGACGCCGGATAAATATGAGGGGGAGCTGGGAAGATGCCGTTCCTTTCTTATGCAGTGTGGATTAGTGTTCGATCTACAGCCCTACTCTTATGCCACAGACAAGGCTAGGATAGCCTTTGTGATTGAGTTGCTGCGTGGTCGAGCGCTGGAGTGGGCTTCAGCCGTTTGGGAACAACAGGATCCCTGCATGGCTTCATACCAGGGGTTCACGGCCGAGATGAGGAAGCTCTTCGACCATTCCGTCCGAGGGAGGGACGCAGCTAGGCGCCTGTTTTCGTCGCCAAGGAACTCGCAGCGTGGCCGACTTCGTGATCGAGTTCAAGACGTTGGCTGTGGAGAGTGGGTGGAACGAGGAGTCGCTGCAAGCGGCCTTTTACCAGGGTCTGTCGGAGCAGCTCAAGGATGAGTTGATCTCCTATCCGGAGCCTAGTGACCTGGACAGCTTGGTAGCCTTGTCTATTCGGGTGGATAATCGAGTCCGAGAGCGAAGGAGGGAGAAGCAATGGGGTCCGTCCAATCGATCAGCTTCTCAGTTCCCAGTCGGGTCGGGTGGTGGACCAGAACACGTCGATCATTCTCCACCACAATGGATTAGTGGAGAGGTCCTCTCTCCCGATTCTGAACCCATGCAAGTGGGAGGCGGCACGGGTTAACCAAGGAGGAGCGTCAACATAGACGTAAGACCAACTGCTGCCTCTACTGTGGTAGCTCGGGACATTACATCTCCACTTGTTCCCGGCGGTCGTCAAACTGCCCGGCTCGCTAAAGTTGGGAGGACTTTTAGCGAGCCAGTTTCAACCTCTCAGTACCTCTGTCAGACCCCGTTTCCCGGCTACCCTTGTGAACAGGAATCAGAGCTTAGCGCTTAACGCTTTTATCGATTCAGGTGCCGATGGAAGCTTTCTTGATGCCGAGTTGGTGGAACAGCTGGGGCTTTCCAAGGAGCAATTGCCGGGAAGCCATTGAAGCGACCACTCTGAACGGCAGTAGTCTGGCACGTATCACGATGAGGACTGAACCGGTTAAGATGCGGTTGTCGGGGAATCATTCTGAGATGATTTCATTCTTCATTCTGCCGTCTTCCCATGTTCCTCTGGTCCTTGGATACCCCTGGCTGAAGGAACACAATCCCACGTTCGATTGGGTGACGGGCAAGGTAACGAGTTGGAGCCTTGATTGTCATGCTAACTGTCTCAAGACTGCCTGCCCCCATTCGGTCCCCAGTCAGGTGATTGAGGCTAAACCCCCAGATTTGTCCCTGGTTCCCGAGACATATCACGATTTGGGGGAAGTTTTCAGTAAGCAGAAGGCTCTGTCACTCCCTCCCCACCGACCATATGATTGTGCCATCAACCTGGTCCCTGGAGCGGTCTACCCCAAGGAAGGTTATACAGTATCTCCCGACCTGAACGTGAGGCGTTGAGACCTACATCAAGGAGTCCCTAGCTGCTGGTCTCGTTCGTCCCTCGTCATCACCCCTGGGGGCAGGATTCTTCTTTGTGGGTAAGAAGGATGGCTCTCTTCGACCGTGTATTGATTATCGGGGGTTGAATGACATCACGGTCAAGAACAAGTATCCCCTGCCCTTGATGAGTTCTGCCTTCGACTCCTTACAGGGTGCTACGGTGTTCACCAAGCTAGACCTACGCAATGCGTATCACCTGGTCCGGATCAGAGAGGGGGACGAGTGGTTGAGCGGGTTTCAATACACCGATGGGTCACTTGAGTATCAGGTGATGCCGTTTGGACTGACCAATGCTCCAGCGGTATTCCAGAGTATGGTGAACGACGTCCTGAGAGATATGATCGGTCTCTTTGTGTTTGTTTACCTGGATGACATTCTGATCTTCTCGAAGGAACCTTCCGACCACGTCCAGCATGTCCGGCAGGTTCTGCAGCGATTGTTGGAGAATCGCCTGTTCGTGAAGGCCGAGAAGTGCGAGTTTCACGCCCACACGACATCCTTTCTCGGGTACATCATCTCCAGGGGAGAGATTAGGATGGACCAGGAGAAGGTTAGAGCGGTTCTGGAGTGGGCCCAGCCCGGTACGAGATTGCAGCTCCAGAGATTTTTGGGGTTTGCGAATTTCTACCGCAGATTCATCCGGGATTACAGCCGTGTGGCCGCTCCGTTAACTGCCTTGACTTCCAGTATCAGGACCTTCAAGTGGAATCCGGAGGCGGATCGAAGCGTTTCTGGATTTGAAGAGGCGATTCACCAACGCACCGATTCTCTCTCAACCGGACACGGCCCGTCAGTTCGTCGTTGAAGTGGACCCGCGTCTGATGTGGGAGTTGGCGCCATCCTGTCGCAGCGATGCTCCACGGACAGTAAACTCCATCCCTGCGCCTACTACTCTCGTCGCCTTTCGCCTGCGGAGAGGAATTACGATGTGGGTAACCGGGAGCTTCTCGCGGTGAAACTTGCCTTGGAGGAGTGGCGCCACTGGTTGGAGGGGGCGGAGCAACCGTTTATTGTCTGGACTGACCACAAGAATCTTGCTTACGTGCAATCGGCTAAACGTCTCAACTCCCGTCCAGGCCAGGTGGGCGTTGTTTTTCGGACGATTCAAGTTTGCCCTGACGTTCCGACCTGGATCTAAGAACGGCAAGGCGGACGCCTTGTCCCGGATGTTCTCCAAGACGGAGGAGAGTGGGTCCAAGACCGAGACAATTCTCCCCGGAACTGCGTCGTGGGAGCAGTTATGTGGAAGATTGAGGAGGAGGTGCTGGCGGCCCTTCGGACTCAGCCCGGTCCCGGTAACGGTCCACCCGGTCGGTTGTTTGTGCCTGAGTCGGTTCGTCCGGCTGTCCTCAAATGGTCCCACGCCAGCAAGATGGCTTGTCACCCTGGCGTGGCTCGGACAATGGCGTTTCTTCGCAGACGTTTTTGGTGGCCTGCCATGGCCGAGGATACTCGGGGGTTTGTTGCTGCCTGTCCAGTGTGTGCGCAGAATAAGAGTACCAATCGGCCCAGCTCTGGACTACTTCACCCCCTTCCTATTCCCCGGCGACCATGGTCGCATCTGGCCCTGGACTTCGTCACTGGGTTGCCCGCTTCTGAGGGGGAACACGGTCGTTCTGACTATCGTGGACAGATTCAGCAAGTTCGCCCACTTTGTGCCAATTGCCAAGCTTCCCTCTGCCTCGGAGACGTCCGAGATCCTGGTTAGGGAGGTTTTCAGGGTCCACGGTTTGCCCAGTGATATCGTTTCCGACCGTGGCCCTCAGTTTACCTCTGCTGTCTGGAAGTCCTTCTGTTTGGCCATTGGAGCTACAGTCAGTCTCACATCTGGTTTTCACCCCCAATCCAATGGTCAGGCGGAGAGAGCCAACCAGAAGATGGAATCCACGCTACGCTGTCTGGTCTCTTCCAACCCCACCTCCTGGGTCTCTCAGTTGCCTTGGGTTGAGTATGCCCACAATACTCTTCCTACATCTGCCACTGGGATGTCTCCCTTCCAGTGCCTGTATGGCTACCAACCTCCCCTGTTTCCTTCTCAGGAGAAGGAGCTCTCAGTGCCTTCTGTTCAGGCCCATATTCGTCGTTGCCACCGGACCTGGCATCGGGCCAGAAAGGCACTCCTTAGAGTTTCGGACCGGTATCAGCTCCAGGCGAATCGTCGCCGGATCCCCGCTCCCACCTATACCATCGGAGATAGGGTTTGGTTGGCCACACGGGATCTTCCGTTACGGACTGAGTCTAGGAAGTTGTTACCGAAGTTCATTGGTCCGTTTGTGGTGGAGAAGGTGATCAATCCAGTGGCAGTTCGACTCAAACTACCGAGGGACGCTCAGAGTCCATCCCACCTTTCATGTCTCCTGCCTCAAGCCTGTCTTCCTCAGTCCTCTGTTGCCTCCTCCGCCTCCTCCTCCTCCTCCTCGGATGATCGGAGGTGGTCCTGCCTACACGGTGCGTCGCATCATGGATTCCAGACGGCGGGGCCGGGGTTTCCAGTATCTCGTGGACTGGGAGGTATGGCCCTGAGGAGAGGAGTTGGATTCCGCGGCGACAGGTCCTTGATGCGGACCTCATCAGTGACTTCTACCGCCTCCATCCTGGCGCTCGGGAGTCCGCCCGGTGGCGTTCGGTCGGAGGGGGTACTGTAACGATCCCGGCTGTCTGAGTCGGGTCCTGTCTGGTGACTAGTTTTTCCTGTTCGTAATCTCCAGTTTCCCGAGGGTTCGGGAACGCCCTCCGGGGGAGCGCTCTGGTTTTCCGCACCTGCATCCCATCAGCAATCTGCACACCTGGTCCTGATCATCACCCTTCTTAGGCTCTGGCCGAACATCCAGTTCCTGCCGGATCGTTAGCTATGAACAGTATGTTTGTCAGCGTGTCAGCCTCTGAGCCCTTAGTTAGTTTTGTTGCTTTGCACCTTGTTACTTGCTGTGTACTGACCTCCGTTTTTGTTCTGTCTGCAGTCTCTCACCCGGAACCTTCACCCAACCTCTGCCTGATGGTCGGCGGCTGCCGAGCCAGTACCGGACCAACCACTGCACCCTCAAGAACCCATCCACGCCACCCGCTCTGTTCCCTGGATTATTCAGCCTCACTCGGAATCTACTAAATAAACACTCACCTTTCTCTCAACGTACCTTGTCCTTGTCTGCTTCTGGGTTCTGGCATAGTAAACCGTGACACTTTTAACATCGCTTGCAAATAAAAAACAGATTATCCTTGGATACCAACTCCCATGTTCTTCGATTGCCGGACAGCTATATGAAAAATTAACAATAAGCGGTTGACTTGGGGTCTGTAGCTAGTATCATCTGCACCAGCAGATTGCGGGGAAGAGAAATAAGACCCAGTGACTTCACAGGGCCATTAGAACACCATGCGACCCTCTGTGTGTAAAAAAATAGAATTCATCTGAGGCCCAATAGACCCGCGGCTCATTCCTAAGTAGCACGTTTCTGTACAGGGAAAGATTTACCACCCATGGCTCCTTTTGGTGCCGTGTGAAATATGTCAGCCCTTCCTCTAACTCTCTTTTGAATACATACACACACACACACACACACCCACAGATACACACACACACAATCACACACACCCCAAAACAACAAAAATGAATGATTTTCACAACCCAAAATCCTGTCAAGTCCTCTGAGAGTAGCATGAAACAAGTCTTTTGAAATGTTTGAGTAATCTCCCAAAAGTATTAGTTGTTGTTTAATGGTTTAGCTGTTGTTCTGGCTCCAGTGTGTACCTAATGTGTAGTAGCAGGTGTACATGACTGAAACTGAGGCCTGAACGGGATTATTACAATAATCACAAAAGAACACCGAATGTGGATCAGTGTCAGAAAGTATAGAAAATAAGATGTGGGGAAACACAGAACAACACTGGCGCTATTATTTCTTGGACCACATAAGATCATCAGGGACATTCTCATTCTCAAACATAAAAATGAAATCTCCTCTCAATGTATTTCATAAATTCCACTTGACATTGGGAGGCTTTGGTGATGTCCTAGCCATTTTGGAGTCGACTGCATGAGCGAGGAAGAGAGTGGAGAGGAGAGTTCCTGTGGATTTGGCCAGTTGGAGGAGCCTCATATCTCTAGCTTGGCAGAAGGCAGGCACCAGGGATTTCATGGCTATTTGCCCTTCCTGGTTCTTTTCTCTCTTCTTCTGCTTTCCTCAACGCACCACTTGGGCAGTTTTTCTATTTCTCCAAACCAATGCCTGAGTCTTTTCTTCGATTTACACAGACAATATGTGTATTTATTTATTTGTATTAATATGAATTCTCTGAAGAAAAAAAGAAAAAAAGATCAATGTAACCCTTTCATACTGTAGGTTACTGTACGATGACTGCAGCTGTTATTTGGTGGGCACATCTGCTTTCATGCATACAAATAACTTATCACTGATTGTGCTTCTTGCAACGCCTCGCGGACATCACATGCTAATGTAGTGCCAGAATATTTTGTAAACATATTCTTCACCTGCGACTATGCAATTGATAAGAACAAAATCTATTAAAATGAACATCTGACTCCATAAGATACATAGCAATGTGCAAGCAGGCATTAGGCTATGACTTGTAGTTGACTAGCAATAATCGGTCTGAGAATTGAATATCAAAGGCAAGTATTTAATAACATTGTAAAATGAATGAATTCACATACAAGGCATAACCATAAGTTGCAAAGCAATACTGGCATTAACAAAACATTCATAATCTAGGCATGATCAGAGAGAGAGAGAGTGAGAGAGAGAGTGAGAGAGAGAGTTCATGGCTTGAAAGGCCATTCCCTAAGAGACCATGTTGAGGAGAGAGAGAGCGTAGGTACAGTATGTCACCAGAGCAGTTCAGGAACAAAAGAGGAAGAGACAATGAATCGGACTCTTTTATAACCATCTGAGTTGTTTTACATTCAAAATCTGAGTTGTTGACCAATAGCATCACTGTAAAGTTAACTTCCAATCAGATATCAGACCAACAGGATGTTAACACAACAGCACCTCTGCTTCCCAGAGCTGTGACAGAATGGGGTTGGCGAGAGCAGCACAGATTATTCAGAATTCCTAAGAAACACATAATAATCCTTGCTTACAATTGATAAGTCAGGTCTGGGGCTGGGCCGCAACTACACTAATCACAATACCCTCCTCTTTAAAGAGATGTTTACTCTTGTACTGAGAGATGCTAAACGAGACAGAATATGAAATTAGTGAAATACATTATAAAGGTGGTCAATATCCGCAATAACTGTGGGGGAAGTCAAGATGATAACAAGCTGAACTGAAGAGGTTAAGCGTGTTCTAATGTGGCTGCTGGGTCTCTGTATGTGTTCCAAATGGCACCCCATTCCCTAGCGCACTACTTTCGAAAGTAGTGCACTATGTAGGAATTAGGCCATTTGGTACTCAGCCTGTGTCTGTACTGGATCACGATCTCTCTCTCTGCAGCCAAAGCAGTGTTAAACTGGCCAGCCCAGCCACAGCTGTGGCCTGCCTCAACCCACTGCGGTCATGTGTCTCTCTCTAGACTATCTGCTACGTGACCTTTTTGTTGTTCATCACATTTTTTTGCCCCCTTTGTAAAACTTCAATTGAAAGGTTTTTCTTGCGCTGCCTGGTCGGTGAAACATACTTATAAATACCCTGGCATGCAATGGCTCTGTGATTATGCCTCAACTACACCACAGTCAGACCAGACTCAATGGGAAAAATCAGAAATAGTTGCAACCTGTGTTCTCACACGAAGGCAGTGCAGCTGGGGTGTGTCGGAGACCCAGAGACCACAACACCCACTAATGTAACGTTTGACTGCCAAACCAATACGGAGCAGAGGGAATATTCGGTCTCATCTCCATCTCCCTATACACTCAACGACAGGATGACATCACCCACTATTTTCTACCTTTACACAGCTCTGGCTCATAAAAAAACCCTGTTGGCTTGGCTAACAACTGCAATACCCAACGTATAATTACAGGGATGAGTAAAGTAAAAATGTCCTCGTCTATACGTTCTAACAACACTGTTCCAAACACTAAAAGAACCGATGGTTCCCCCAAAAAACAGAGGTTCCAAACGAACTGAAAGACAATGGTTTCATTACATTAGTAGGGTTTGGAGAGAATTGAGAGGGAATCGAGAGATAGGACATTGATGGATGAGCAGATGTGTTCCAGGCCGCTGGACATCAGTGGCTGGGTTGTTATGTGCTGAGTAACCCCATTTCCTGGCTGCAGTTGACCCTTCCTGCTCCCATCAGCCACTGGACAATAGGCCAATGGTTCCACACCAGGGGTCATGGGAGGTCACGGAAGCTGGATGGGAGGAGGAGGACAGCTAGGCTCAGCTCAGAACTGAGGAATGGCAGAGCCGTCTGGGACCAGACCTCTAGGTTGTGTCCCAAATGGCACCCTATTCCCTATGTAGTGCACTACTGTTGACCAGCACTATTTTACATTTTTACATTTGAGTCATTTAGCAGACACTCTTATCCAGAGCGATTTACAGGAGCAATTAGGGTTAAGTGCCTTGCTCAAGGGCACATCAACAGATTTTTCACTTAGTCAGCTCAGGGATTTGAACCAGCAACCTTTCGGTTACTGGCCCAAAACTCTTAACCGCTAGGCCGCCACTATGGGCTTGGTCAAAAGTAGTGCACTATATAGGGAGCCATTTGGGATTCAACGTAGACATCTAGCTACCAGCCTGGATGTAGTCTCACCACCAAGGCCTGGCCAGAAGCTCACTACTCACTACTCACATGCTCTCTGGTCCAGACCAGGCCAGAAGTTAGGCTAGTGTTGTAGCATTAGAAATTCTTACATAATTGAATTCTGAATTCTAGTATATCCCTGGCCATTCTAGATTGATTAAATGAGTACTGTCTGAAGCTTTTAGTGAATACAATTGATATAAAATATTAAAATTCAGTAATTTTTCTTTTACTTAAGTATGTTTTGAATGAAGTATTGTACTTCGCTACCTTATTAAAACCATCTGTTAAAGAGAACAACTTTGTACGCTATCCATAATAGTAGGTCATGAGGGCAAGGAAAGTTTGCGACTCTGAGACAGAAAAATAACTGCTCATTGTTGTGTAGTCAGTGACCAATCAAATCAAATTTCACGGATCGCACCAATACAGGCCAATCAAATCAAGCTGTGCACACAAACTGAATGAAGATGGTCGGAAGATTTTCAAAAAGGCAAAAATAACTTCATTTAGAGACGTGTTGTGAAAGAGAGGAAATATTTTTTATCGAACCTGTGTGTGTGAAAACAACGGAGACGGAAGAGACTGTGAGACCAGTTCTTCTTCAAGCACAGGAGAGGCGATGCAACGCAAGCTTTGCTTACCCAGGATGGCGGAGGTGGCAGCCTACAAAAACTCTGCCTCGAACTTGAGGAAACGTTTAGAGGTAGCTAGCTAGCTTTGAAAGATCAATATGTTGCTGTGGATGGCTTTAGCACCTAGTATAGCTAGCTATCTATATATTTCAGGGGGGGTTGCTAATTAATTTTGCATTTCCATGATGTTCTGTTGTTGCCTCCAGAGCTAATTTAACATCAAATCCTTTAGATATGTCCAGTGTGCCCTGGCACTCCCCATTTGGCCTTGTATATAGTGGCTTGCAGTATTCACCCCCCTTTGACATTTTTCATATTTTGTTGCCTTACAACCTGGAATAAAAAATAGATTTTTTAGGGGGTTTGTATCATTTGATTTCCACAACATGCCTACCACTTTGAAGATGCAAAATATGTTTTATTGTGAAACAAACAACATAACTATTCACCCCCCCAAGTCAATACCTTGTAGAGCCACCTTTTGCAGCAATTACAGCTGCAAGTTCTTGGGGTATGTCTCTATAAGCTTGGCACATCTAGCCACTGGGTGTCAGTAACCGGCTGAGGTGGATGTGGTGGAGGAGTCACACGCAGGACACAGAAGCTAAGTCAACCGACTTTTACTGCACAAAACAATAAACAAGACACTGACCTCAAACAAAACAGGAGGCGAGTGATACGCACCAGTGCGTAAAATACAATACTCCAAGCGCACGAAACCACACAGTGCGACAGACCAGGAAAATACAAAACACGAGCAGCACCAAAATGACAGGCGAACAATAACACACAACACACGACTAACAAAACGAGAAACTTATAGGGGACATCATTAACCCAAACGGAAACAGGTGTACAATAAAGACAAAACCAAACAAACATCGATAACATACAACGGTGGTAGCTAGTACTCGGGGACGGACGACCGCCGAAGCCTGCCCGAGCAAGGAGGAGGAGCAGCCTCGGCCGAAACCGTGACACTGGGATTTTTGCCCAATCTTCAAGGCAAAACTGCTCCAGCTCCTTCAAGTTGGATGGGTTCCGCTGGTGTACAGCAATCTTTAAGTCATACCATAGATTCTCAATTGGATTGAGGTCTGGCCTTTGACTAGGCCATTCCAAGGCATTTAAATGTTTCCCCTTAAACCACTCGAGTGTTGCTTTAGCAGTATGCTTAGGGTCATTGTCCTGTTGAAAGGTGAACCTCCGTCCCAGTCTCAAATCTCTGGAAGACTGAAACAGGTTTCCCTCAAGAATTTCCCTGTATTTTGCGCCATCCATCATTCCTTCAATTCTGACAAGTTTCCCAGTCCCTGCCGATGAAAAACATCCCCACAGCATGATGCTGCCACCACCATGCTTCTCTGTGGGGATGGTGTTCTCGGGGTGATGAGAGGTGTTGGGTTTGCGCCAGACATAGCGTTTTCCTTGATGGCCAAAAAGCTCAATTTTAGTCTCATCTGATCAGAGTACCTTCTTCCATACGTTTGGGGAGTCTCCCACATGCCTTTTGGCGAACACCAAAACGTGTTTGCTTCTTTATTTCTTCAAGCAATGGGTTTTTTTCTGGCCACTCTTCCATAAAGCCCAGCTCTGTGGAGTGTACGGCTTAAAGTGGTCCTATGGCCAGATACTCCAATCTCCGCTGTGGAACTTTGCAGCTCCTTCAGGGTTATCTTTGGTCTCTTTGTTGCCTCTCTGATTAATGCCCTCCTTGCCTGGTCCGTGAGTTTTGATGGGCGGCCCTCTCTTGGCAGGTTTTTTGTGGTGCCATATTCTTTCCATTTTTTTATAATGGATTTAATGGTGCTCCGTGGGATGTTCAAAGTTTCTGATATTTTTTTATAACCCAACCCAGATCTGTACTTCTCCACAACTTTGTCCCTGACCTGTTTGGAGAGCTCCTTGGTCTTCATGGTGCCGCTTGTTTGGTGGTGCCCCTTGCTTAGTGGTGTTGTAGACTCTGGGGCCTTTCAGAACAGGTGTATATATACTGAGATCATGTGACACTTAGATTGCACACCGGTGGACTTTATTTAACTAATTATGTGACTTCTGAAGGTAATTGGTTGCACCAGATCTTATTTAGGGGCTTCATAGCAAAAGGGGTGAATACATATGCACTCACCACTTTTCCGTTATTTATTTTTTTGAATTTTTTGAAACAAGTTATTTTTTTCATTTCACTTCACCAATTTGGACTATTCTGTGTATGTCCATTACATGAAATCCAAATAAAAATCAATTTATATTATAGGTTGTAATGCAACAAAAAGACAAAAACGCAAAGGGGGATGAATACTTTTGCAAGGCACTGTAGGTGGGTGGGTGAGTGAGTACTTTTTAAATCAGCTATTTTTTACTTTTACTTTAGTAGTTTTACTTCTACTTGAGGAAAATGTAATTAAAGTAACAGTACTTCTACTTGAGTAGGATATTCCAGTACTCTTTCCACCCCTACCGTCAACGTTGAAATCAACAATTTATTAAATCATTTAAGGAGCGTTATCCGTATTTGCCTTGGTCACTGCTTGTTTTTCCTATAGACATTTGAAAACGTGATATTTTGAAATCCCAGTATGGCCTCATGCTAAAGAAAATAAAATAACACTAAATTGGGGCTATACAGTGCCTTCAGAAAGTATTCATATGCCTTGACTTATTCCACATTTTGTTGTTACAGCCTGAATTCAAAATGGATTAAATCAACAACAAAAAATCTCATCCATCTACACATAATACCTCATAATGACAAAGTGAATGCATGTTTTTAATATTTTTGCACATTTATTGAAAATGAAATACAGAAATATCTCATATTAAATAAGTGTTCACACCCCTTTGCTATGACACTCCAAATTGAGCTCAGGTGCAGCTGGCTGTCTGATTAAACTGAGTAACCGGGCAAGAAGGACCTTGGTCAGGGTGGTGACAAAGAACCCAATGACCACTCTGATAAATCTGCAGAGTTTCTTGGCTGAGATGTGAGAACCTGCCAGAAGGACAACAGTCTCTACAGCACTTCACCAATCTGGGCTTTATGGGAGAGTGGCCAGACGGAAGCCACTCATGAGAAAAAGGCACATGACAGCACGCCTGGAGTTTGCAAAAAGGCACAAGAAAGACTGAGAGCATAAGGCAAAATATTCTGTGGTCTGACGAGACAAAAATGTAACTCTTTGGCGTGAATGCAAAGCACTATGTCTGGAGAAAACCAGGCACAGCTCATCACCTGTCTAGCACCATGCCTACCGTGAAGCATGGTGGTGGCAGCATCATGCTATGGGGGATGCTTTTCTGATGCAGGGACTGGGAGACTGGTAAGGATAGAGGGAACAATGAATGGAGCCATATACAGTCAAATCCTTGATGTGAACCTGCTTCAGAGTGCAAAGAACCATAGACTGGGGTGAAGATTTACCTTCCAACAGGACAATGACCCCAAGCATACAGCCAAAGCAAAGCTAAAATGGCTTCAGAATAAGAATGTGAAAATCCTTGAGTGGCCCAGTCAAAGCCCAGAGTTGAAACCCATTGAAAATCTGTGGAAAGACTTGAAGATTGCTGTTCACCGCCGCTCCTCATCTAAGAGCTTGAGAAAATCTGCAAGGAAGAATGGGAGAAAATCCCCAAATCCAGATGTGCGAAGCTGATACAAACATTTCCAAGATGACTCAAAGCTGTAATCGCCGTGCTTCTACAAAGTTTTGATGGAATACTTATGTAAATTAGATATTATTGTATTTAATTTTCAATCAATTTGCAAACATTTCTAAAAACATGTTTTCAGTTTGTCATTATGGGGTATTGTGTGTTGTGAAAAATAATAATATTTAATCAATTTTGAATTCAGGCTGCAACACAACAAAATGTGGGTATGTATACTTTCTGAAGGCACTGTATCTGTAGAGTTTCTTTCCAAAATGCTATATCACAATTTTCAGAAATGTTTGCAAATTAGCTTTTATTGTTTAAAGAACTTATGAAAGAGTGTTATTTCACTATCTAATCCTGGCATGGGCTTGTTCAATGACAGACGTGTTTGTTTGAAATCTATCACTTCATGGTTTCATTTCAGAGAGACAAATAATCATGTTTTTTGCAAAACGCTATTTCCATTCAACACTCTCAGAGAAATACAGTGTACAATACATTAGGAACACCTGCACTTTCCATGACATAGACTGACCAGGTGAATCCAGGTGAAAGCTACGATCCCTTATTGATGTCACCTGTTAAATCCACTTCAATCAGTGTAGATGAAAGGGAAGAGACAGGTTAAAGAAGGATTTGTAAGCCTTGAGACAATTGAGACATGGATTGTGTATGTGTGACATTCAGAGGGTGAATGGGCAAGACAAAAGATTTAAGTGCCTTTGAACGGGGTATGGTAGTAGGTGCCAGGCTCACCGGTTTGAGTGTGTCAAGAACTGCAACGCTGCTGGGTTTTTCACGTTCAACAGTTTCCCGTGTGTATCAAGAATGGTCCACCATCCAAAGGACATACAACCAACTTGACACAACTGTTGGAAACATTGGAGTCAGCGCTTTCGACACCTTGTAGATTCCATGCCCCAATGAATTGAGGCTGTTCTGAGGGCAAAAGGAGGTGCAACTCAATATTAGGAAGGTGTAAGTGATACAGTGCCTTGCAAAAGTATTCATCCCCCTTGGCGTTTTTCATATTTTGTTGCATTACAACCTGTAATTTAAATGGATTTTTATTTGGATTTCATGTAATGGACATACACAAAATAGTCCAAATTGGTGAAGTGAAATGAAAAAAATAACTTGTTTAAAAAATTATGAAGAATAAATAATGGAAAAGTTGTGCGTGCATATGTATTCACCCCCTTGCTATGAAGTGCATAAATAAGATCTGGTGCAACCAATTACATTCAGAAGTCACATGGGCGGCGCACAATTGGCCCAGCGTCGTCCAGGGTAGGGGAGGGAATGGCCGGCAGGGATGTAGCTCAGTTGGTTGAGCATGGCGTTTGCAACGCCAGGGTTGTGGGTTCGATTTCCACGGGGGGCCAGTATGAAAAAAAAATGTATTCACTAACTGTAAGTCGCTCTGGATAAGAGCTGTAAATAAAGTACACCTGTGTGCAATCTAAGAGTCACATGATCTGTCACATGATCTCAGTACATATACACCTGTTCTGAAAGACCCCAGAGTCTGCAACACCACTAAGCAAGGTGCACCACCAAGCAAGCAGCACCATGAAGACCAAGGAGCTCTCCAAACAGGTCAGGGACAAAGTTGTGGAGAAGTACAGATCAGGGTTGTGTTATGAACCAAAACTCATGGACCAGGCAAGGACGGCATTAATCAGAGAGGCAACAAAAACACCAAAGATAACCCTGAAGGAGCTGCAAAGCGCCACAGCGGAGATTGGAGTATCTGTCCATAGGACCACTTTAAGCTGTACACTCCACAGAGCTGGGCTTTACGGAAGAGTGGCCAGAAAAAAGCCATTGCTTAAAGAAAAAAATAAGCAAACACGTTTGGTGTTCACAAAAAGCCATGTGGGAGACTCCCCAAACATATGGAAGAAGGTACTCTGGTCAGATGAGACTAAAATTGAGCCTTTTGGCCAACATACACAAAAAAAAATGAATGTACGCATGACTGTAAGTCGCTTTGGATAAAAGCGTCTGCTAAATGGCATATTATTATTATTTATCAAGGAAAACACTATGTCTGGCGCAAACCCAGCACCTCTCATCACCCAGAGAACACCATCCCCTGTGGGGATTTTTTTCATCGGCAGGGACTGGGAAACTGGTCAGAATTGAAGGAATGATGGATGGTGCTAAATACAGGGAAATTCTTGAGGGAAACCTGTTACAGTCATCCAGAGATTTGAGACTGGGACGGAGTTTCACCTTCCAGCAGGACAATGACCCTAAGCATACTGCTAAAGCAACACTCGAGTGGTTTAAGGGGAAACATTTAAATTTCTTGGAATGGCCTAGTCAAAGCCCAGACCTCAATCCAATTGAGAATCTGTGGTATGACTTAAAGATTGCTGTACACCAGCAGAACCCATCCAACTTGAAGGAGCTGGAGCAGTTTTGCCTTGAAGAATGGGCAACAATCCCAGTGGCTAGATTCTGCCAAGCTTATACAGACATACCCCAAGAGACTTGCAGCTGTAATTGCTGCAAAAGGTGGCTCTACAAAGTATTGACTTTGGGGGGGTGAATAGTTATGCATGCTTTTTTGTCTTATTTCTTGTTTGTTTCACAAGAAAAAATATTTTGCATCTTCAAAGTGGTAGGCATGTTGTGTAAATCAAATGATACAAACCCCCCAAAAATCAATTTTAATTCCAGGTTGTAAGGCAACAAAATATGAAAAATGCCAAGGGGGATGAATACTTTTGCAAGCCACTGTACTGCTAGGTTTTCCACAGTCAAATGTAACAAATAGCTACAATTTTATAAAGAACTGTACAACATTTTGTATTTTTTTTTTTATCAGTACAGTAATACGAGATCTGTATGTAAAACATTTACATTTGACATTTTAGTCATTTTGCAGATGCTCTTATCCAGAGCAACTTACAGTTAGTGCATTCATCTTAAGACAGCTACGTGAGACAACCACACATCACAGTCAAATATACAGTATACGAACATTCCATTCCAGCTAAACAAGGGATATATAGCTTTTTGCAATAACAACAAAAACGTTTTAATATACACCCAAAATCAATGAATAAAAAATCTGAGAACAGTAATATTTTGCATACACATGAAGGTACCCATAAGCAATCATTTTTGGTAAAATAAAACACAAATGTGATTTTTTGAGGGGGATATTGCATTTTGGAAATAAACTCTTCAATTGTTTTCCTAATGTTTTTGAATATTGCAGAGTTCAACCTTTCAGTTGAGCCGATCGTTTACGTATCCTCATATCAAAAAAACTCACAATTTATTATTTTTGCAGAACAGAACAGCTACAATGAACCATCCCTATCCCCTTTCACCCCCTAACAGGACCTGTCATTTGTGTACATGGCCTCCAACGTTGTTTTAGGCACTAATCCAAAGCCACTCTAAAAGGTATGTGGTTTTTCCAGAAATAATAAACAGCCATTTCATTTTACTCCCACGTCTCTCTCAGACAGTTGTCTCTCTGCTCTTCTCCACCTTGCCAACTCTAACTTTGTGTCCCAAATCGCACCCTATTCTATATTTAGTGCACTTCTTTTGACCAGGGCCCTTGGGCTCTGGTCAAAAGTAGTGTACTATATATATATATATATATATATATATATATATATTGCATAATGGCACCGGAGGGGATGGCTGCCGTTTTACAGGCTCCTAACGGCTCCTTAACAGCTTCTACCCCCAAGCCATAAGACTGCTGAACAATTAATCAAATGGCCACCCGGACTATTTACATTGATTTGATTTGATTTGATAGGGAATAGGTTGCCATTTGGGAGTCACTTCTAAGTCCAGAGCCCAGAGAAAAGTACACAAACCACTTTGGGGAAATCAAAAACTAAGGGGCGGAACTGGAACAAAAAAAGGTTACAATACGAACCTAGTTTAAACACAGCCCACAACACTGGTCTTGCACAGTCCTTCAAAAGACAACATAAGAGGAGAGGTTTGGGCGGTATGATGATGCGTAACTGTGTGTTGTCTTGTCTCAGGTTATGTCCCAAAAGGCACCCTATTCCCTACATAGCGCACTACTGGGCTCTGAGAAAAAGTCATACAACAATAGGGAATAGGGTGACATTTGGGACGCACTCTCAGTTTTCCATTGTCTGTCTGAAGGTGATTTGCTCAGACATGAATAAACAACAGTTTTTTTCAATCGCTTATGGTGCTATTTTCACAAGTATGTGGTGAATTTTCAAAACTCTTCGTACAAAACTAAAAACTGGTAACACTTGTAACGCAGCATGTCTTATATTCAAAATCTTTTATTGTGCATTCACACAACCATTGATCCAAAATACACTATATATACACAAAGGTATGTGGACACCCCTTCAAATGAGTGGATTCTGCTATTTCAGCCACACCCGTTGCTGACAGGTGTATAAAATCGAGCGCACAGCCATGCAATCTCCATAGACAAACATTGGCAGTAGAATGGCCTACCTGAAGTGCTCAGTGACTTTCAACGTGGCACCGTCATAGGATGCCACCTTTCCAAAAAGTCAGGTTGTCAAATTTCTGCCCTGTAGAGCTGCCCTGGTTAACTGTAAGTGCTGTTATTGTCAAGTGGAAACTTCTAGGACCAACAATGGCTCAGCCGCGAAGTGGTAGGCCACACAAACTCACAGAACGAGACCACCAAGTGCTGACACGCGTAGCGTCTGTCCTTGGTTGCAACACTTACCACCAAGTTCCAAACTGCCTCTGGACGCAACGTCAGCACAAGAACTGTTCGTCTGGAGTTTTGTGAAATGGGTTTCCATGGCCGAGCGGCCGCACACAAGCCTAAGATCACCATGCGCAATACCAAGTGTCGGCTGGAGTGGTGTAAAGCTCGCCGCCATTGGACTCTGGAGCAGTGGAAACGTGGTCTCTGGAGTGATGATCACGCTTCACCATCTGGCAGTCCGACGGACAAATCTGGGTTTGGCGGATGCCAGGAGAACGATACCTGCACCAATGCATAGTGCCAACTGTAAAGTTTGGTGGAGGAGGAATAATGGTCTGTGGCTGTTTTTCATGGTTCGGGCTAGGCCCCTTAGTTCCAGTGAAGGGAAATCTTAACACTACAGCATACAATGACATCCTAGACGATTCTGTGCTTCCAACTTTGTGGCAACAGTTTGGGGAAAGCCCTTTCCTGTTTCAGCATGACAATGCCCCGTGCACAAAGCGAGGTCCATACAGAAATGGTTTGTCGAGATCGGTGTGGAAGAACTTGACTGGCCTACACAGAGCCCTGACCTCAACCCCATCGAACACCTTTGGGATGAATTGGAACGCTGACTGCGAGCCAGGCCTAATCGCCCAACATCAGTGCCCGACCTCACTAATGCTCTTGTGACTGAATGGAAGCAAGCACACGCAGCAATGTTCCAACATCAAGTGGAAAGCCTTCCCAGAAGAGTGGAGGCTGTTAAAGCAGCAAAGGGGGGGACCAACTCCATATTAATGCCCATGATTTTGGAATGAGATGTTCGACGAGAAGATGTCCACATACTTTTGGTCATGTAGTGCATAAGTTTACTGTGAAATACCATGAGAACATTGATTTAATCACCAAAACACAACACAATATATTTTCAATGTAGTTGTTCTGACAACCAGTTAATCTAATAGCAAAAAAATGCAAGATACATGTTTCAAAATTGCCCATTTAATGCAATATGCTACAGTACTGTAAATTACAGTACATTACACTGTTTTCACATCAAAATTGACCCATCAAATTTGTATCATTTCTATCACCGGTGTGATCAAAGGTATGATCATTGAAGCCATCTTTCACAATAATTGATACAAAAATATATTGTTCAGATACAATTACAACTTAGGTGTACTGTAATCAAATTAAGCAAATTAAATGAATGAAAGAAACATAACGTTTAGCAGGAACTAGTTTGCATCAAGCATGTCTTGAGCATTTGGCCATAGGTTCTTATCGACATCGCAGTAAATGTCCTCATTGTTCATGTGCCTGGGGAAAAACCTTTTTGCATAGCGAATCCAAGCCTACAGTGCATTCGGAAAGAATTCAGTCCCCTTGACTTTTTCCACAATTTCTTACGTTACAGCCTGTAAAATGGATTAAATAAATAAAAATCCTCATCAACCCCATAATGACAAAGCGAAAACAGGTTTGTAGAAATATTTGCAAATGTATTGAAACTAGAAAACAGAAATATCTTATTTACATAAGTCTTCAGACCCTTTGCTATGAGACTCGAAATTGAGCTCACGTGCATCCTGTTTCTATTAATCATCCTTGAGATGTTTCTACAACTTGATTGAGTCCAGCTGTGGTAAATTCAATTGATTGTACATGATTTGGAAAGGCACACACCTGTCTATATAAGGTCCCACAATTGACAGTGCATGTCAGAGCAAAAACCAAGCCATGAGGTCGAAGGAATTGTCCGTAGAGCTCTGAGACATGATTGTGTCGAAGCACAGATCTGGGGAAGGCTGCCAAAAAATATCTGCAGCATTGAAGGTCCCCAAGAACACAGTGGCCTCCATCATTCT
The DNA here is from genome assembly GCF_020615455.1 of Coregonus clupeaformis. Lineage (NCBI taxonomy): Eukaryota > Metazoa > Chordata > Actinopteri > Salmoniformes > Salmonidae > Coregonus > Coregonus clupeaformis. Next base: position 42,559 of record NW_025536088.1, on the reverse strand, counting down.
TAAATGGAAGAAGTTTGGAACCACCAAGAGTCTTCCTAGAGCTGGCCACCCGGCCAAACTGAGCAATCGGGGGAGAAGGGCCTTGGACAGAGAGGTGAACTCTGACAGAGCTCCAGAGTTCCTCTGTGGAGATGGGAGAACCTTCCAGAAGGACCATCTTTGCAGCACTCCGCCAATCAGGCCTTTATGGTAGAGTGGCCAGACGGAAGCCACTGCTCAGTAAAATACACATGACAGCCCGCTTGGAGTTTGCCAAAAGGCACCTAAAGACTCTCAGACTATGAGAAACAAGATTCTCTGTTCTGATGAAACCATGATTGAACTCTTTGGCCTGAATGCCAAGCGTCACGCCTGGAGGAAACCTGGTACCATTCCTACGGTTAAGCATGGTGGTGGCAGCATCATGCTGTGGGGATGTTTTTCAGCGGCAGGGACTGGGAGACTAGTCAGGATCGAGGGAAAGATGAACAGAGCAAAGTACAGAGAGCTCCTTGATGAAAACCTGCTCCAGAGCGCTCAGGACCTCAGACTGGGGCAAAGGTTCACCTTCCAACAGGACAACAACCCTAAGCACACAGCCAAGACAATGCAGGAGTGGCTTCGAGACAAGTCTCTGAATGTCCTTGAGTGGCCCAGCCAGAGCCCGGACTTGAACCCGATTGAACTTCTCAGGAGAGACCTGAAAATAACTGTGCAGCGACGCTCCCCATCCAACATGACAGAGCTTGAGAGGATCTGCAGAGAAGAATGGGAGAAACATCACAAATACAGGTGTACCAAGCTTGTAGCGTCATACCCAAAAACACTCGAGGCTGTAATTGCTGCCAAAGGTGCTTCAACAAAGTACTGAGTAAAGGGTCTGAATACTTATGTAAATGTAATATTTCCATTTTTTTTTTTATAAATTTGGAAGATTTTCAGGGGAGAAAACGATTTCATCATTTTTAGAATAAGGCTGTAACGTAACAAAATGTGGAAAAAGTCAAGGGGTCTGAATACTTTCCGAATGCACTGTAGGTCTGGATTGATGTCATTGCATGCCTCATCCACAGCCTGGAGGAGGGCAGCAATCGTACTCTCCCGAGTGGCGCAGTGGTCTAAGGCACTGCATCGCAGTGCTAGCTGTGCCACTAGAGATCCTGGTTTGAATCCAGGCTCTGTCGTAGCCGGCCGCGACCGGGAGACCCATGGGGCGGCGCACAATTGGCCCAGCGTCGTCCAGGGTAGGGGAGGGAATGGCCGGCAGGGGATGTAGCTCAGTTGGTAGAGCGTGGCGTTTGCAACGCCAGGGTTGTGGGTTCGATAAAATAATGTATGTGCTAACTGTAAGTCGCTCTGGATAAGAGCGTCTGCTAAATGACGTAAATGTAAAATGTACACCTTCCACCTGTATTGTATTTATGTATTGTAGTGGTCCTTTGTTGCTCAGTTAGTAAGAGCATGGCACTAGCAACACCAGAGTTGTGGGTTTGATTCCCACTGGGGTCATATACGAAGATGTGTGGACTCACTGTTGTCACTTTGGTTAAAAGCATCTGCTATGTAAATTGCATATATTACGGTATTACAGTACTGTATTGGCCAATGCAAATTTAGTAAAGCAGTGTGAAACCCCCCATCAAAAAGAGACCAGCAACATCATTTTGGATCCATGTTTACTGTATAGGGGAGGCATTACATACTGTACATCTCTGATGTCAATATCAGAATTTTTCAAACTTACTGTGAATTAAAATCATAAGTCATAATAGTACATTACAGTATATATCGTACTTTATATGTTTATATTTTACAAACATACATTTGCATTAAGTATTATAGTTCTCAAAATCTGTAGTAGACAAACCAGCATAAAATATATAGGTTCACCAAACGGTTAAGTGATTATCAATTAAGAGCAATGTGAAACATGTATTTCTAGATGAAACACTGATTAAGTTTGAAAAAGTGACTGTGTGATTTTGTGTGTTGTACTTAGCCAAAAGAAAATGTGCTTCGTTTTGAAACAACTGCCTTTTTGATTATCTGTTTTGAATTTTGTACTAAGAGTTGTGAAAATGTACCACATACTTGTGAAAATTGCATCAAAGCGATTGAAAAAACTGTAACTCGGAGAACAACGTCAGTATCACATTTTGGAAACTGCTTGCTGCAGAAAACATGAACGACCCATTGCTGCACTATGACTAAACACAGTGTAGCTACTGCAAGTTTGTGTGTGTGTGTGTGTGTGTGTGTGTGTGTGTGTGTGTGTGTGTGTGTGTGTATACACAGGCCAGCAAAGCACTAGGAAGGAGAGCTGGGAGGAGGGAGAGCGAAGGCTGTACAAATCCTCACTGACAGATTCACTGCTACCTGGGCCTTATTGGTCATGTCAATGTTTACATTGTCTTAGACTGACACATAACTGCTTCTGGCAGACATGTAGTAGGGCCAAATACCTTACGTCTCGGTGAATATGCTCCCCTCCCTCTACTTTTCACTTGTCATGAGGAGGATGTGTGTCGGAGGGAGGTCAGCGCTTTTCACCTGGTTAAAAGACACTTAGTGCAGTTGGCAGGGTTGTCGGTAAGACGGCGAGCACAGCGTATCACAGCACACGGCAGGAGAGGAGAGCATCTAGCCCGGGGACCAGAGAGAATGAGATGGTGAGGAGCTGAACTGAGCTCACCTTACATCAACGGTACAGGAATGAGACAAGCAGGCCAAGGCCTGTGTAGTAGTGCTGATCTAGGATCAGTTGCCCTCCGTCCATTATTGTATATAATTCATTATGATCTAGAAAGCTAAACTGATGCTATATCAGCACTCCTTACGAGACTCAGGTCCTTTTTCTCTAAATGAAGTAGACATTCACAGAGATTAAAGTTCCACTTAGGTGTTTCACATTATCAAAAAATGTTTAAACAATCAGGCAAAACATCTGAAGGAGACCGACTCTACCATTGTTCATTCAAATGCCAGCCAATTGAGATTTGTCTGTCGGAGATCAAAACACAAGGTATTTAATGTAACGTTCTCCTTCATTTATTGTTTCTTTTGATGGAATTTTCTTCAAAGCAACCACTCCTTACATCTGTAGATCTGGGCTGAGGGCTCAACCCCCTTATTTCAGATCTGTCATTTGGAGCAGCACCCACCACCATCAACCCATCAACCCACTTCATTTGCATGCCGAGGTACTTTACCTTTAGGAACTGAAATATCAGAACGTATTAACAACACCGAGAAAACAGGAGATTCTCCTCAAACACGTCTGGAATATTCCTCTCCCTGGGAGACTAAACAGCAGAAGAAATAACATGAGTAGTACGTATTAATGCAGTCTCTTTGATGTCTGCTCCTCTTCTCACAGTCCTGTTATCCCCATTAACATTTTAACTGAAACATCACATTTGTCAGAATTAAATTGTGCATCTAAGATAGAAGGGGAACACGGTATATGTCTATCACTGAGGCGAGGCGAGAAGGGGAGGAAGAGCAAATTAGAATTGTTTTTGAACTGGCGGAGAGGAAAGAGAGAGGAGAGAGAGAGGTGTGCGAAAGAAAGAGTGGTATGACACATTAACTAGCCCCCTCCAGTGGTCATTTAGAGCACCCGTTCAACATCTTTAAACCGTTATACCACACACACTATTCCAAGGTAAAACAACATTAAATGATTACTCTATCAACCACTATTAGCATTTTTTTATTTATTTAAGATTGCTCACTTTCTTAAAAAATTAAACCAATAAGTCATATCAAAACTGTAAGTAGGATTCTCTCCATTGATTCATATTTACAGTATGTTGGCATGATTGATACATTTTCATGTATTCATCTTTGATCTCCTAAGATAAGATCAACTTGTCATTGACATGTGAATAGGAGGGAGGACCATTATCCTGTAAGCAAGTGTAAGCATTATAAAGATATAGTTCTAACACTTTGTAACATTTAATAATACAAGAGTCAAGTTACTGTAAAAGGCACATTGGTGAGGCACTAGAATAGGAAACACAGTACTTGTTCCATGGGTAATATTTAGCAATTAATCACTTGATTAATATGGTTTAAAACACACAATGAGGCAGTGACAAATTATATTACCACATTTGCGATCCTGAAAACGATAATTGTTCAATGAACATCTAATTTGTCAGAGAGGCAGGGAAATGTTGGCAATGCCACGGGTTTAACTGTAGTTCACTCCCATAAAATAATGCAATCATAATAGCAAATATAATTGTATGTTTTTATATGGCGGCTAAGTGTGTTTCATTATGTCTCGATACATTCATTACAGTTTCAATACTGACAGCCTTTAATAAGAAAGTCACTCTGGAAATGGCCGTAGTTTCAACTCTGAGACCAGTAGAATGGTAGGATTATGATAAAGGAATTAGTATGAGGACCTTACAGGCTCATTGCCGTGTTAACACTGTTAGTGTTAAAACAGTGATGCTGAGTGATGTACGGTACACTGACACTTTGGCCTAGAAAGGACACCGTACACTTTACTTGATAATTCAGACAGCCGTTCTAAACATAACATTAGCAATAGAGTGTAAGCCTATTTAATAAAGGATCTTATGGTAAAATACAAATCATCAATCTAAGCATAATATAATAGAAACAAGGTCATATTGTAGGAGTGCAGCTACATTTGTTAAAGTCCTGATATGATGATATGGGAGAGAGAGATCAAGATGTCCGTGTTATAGAAGTTGTAGAGGCTGTAGAGGCTCTGGCCCAGCGGAGAGGCCTGGGACTAAGGTCCCGTGGTACCCTGCTAATGAGCTTTTCTACCGCTCCTACCATGTTTCATTCTCTTTCTCAAGAACGTTGAGAAAGACACACACGCACGCACGCGCACACACACACACACACACACACACACACACACACACACACACACACACACACAACAGAGAGAAACTCAAGGCACAGCAGCGCTTTTCTTGAACATACATCTGTATGCATGCACACCCCACACGGGCAATCTCCCAATCTCCATTGGCTGAGGGTTATCCACAAGAGTGCGGTAAATAAGATTTTCTACAATTACCAACACTTACACTGCAATGGCCAATAATGTCTTCCTGAGAAAGAAACAAATTGAATTTGTTTTTATTCCAGTCAAAGAAATCAAGGTCCCATAATTGCCCTGAAGAAGAAATGTGCAAACTGTACATTTTTGGGTCCATTTTGACTAATGATATTGTAATAAGATGCTTTGCAATAGACTTCAAATGGAAAAATATAATTACATGCATTAGTTTGTCTAAGCATTTATAAGATCACAAATCCATCAGTTTTTTCAGAGCCCATCTTGGAATCCATACATCACTGTCAGAGCTGGTTTGATGATGGAGAATGTGTTCATTTGTTAGCTTAGTTTAAAAGATGTGGCTCACATTCATTTAGTCTTGAATAGAGTAGAATAGTTTTGACAGCACCATTACAAAATGCAAAGGTTTCAGACAAAACACTTTCCCTTTTGGCAACTTCATAAAATGTTGCATTTAGATGATTACAAGCAATGGGAATATGTGCTGGGCACTATATTACTACTATATTACTACACTATATTACTAACATTTTCCGTCTAGATAGAACTGCCAAAGGGGGTGGAGTTGCAATCTACTGTAGAGATAGCCTGCAGAGCTCTATCATACTATCCAGGTCTCGCGCCCAAACAGTTTGAGCTTCTACTTCTAAAAATCCACCTTTCCAGAAATAAGTCTCTCACTGTTGCCGCCTGCTACAGACCCCCTCAGCCCCCAGCTGTGCCCTGGACACCATATGTGAATTGATTGCCCCCATTTATCCTCAGAGTTTGTGCTGCTTGGTGACCTAAATTGGGATATGCTTAATACCCCAGCCATCCACAATCCAAGCTAGATGTCCCTCAACCTCCGCAAATTATCAACGAACCTACCAGGTACAACCCTAAATCCTAAACATGGGTACCCTCACAGATATCATCCTGACTAACATACCCTCTAAATACACCTCAGCTGTCTTCAAACCAGGATCTCAGCGATCACTGCCTTTGCCTCGTCGACTCGGTCCGCGGTCAAACGACTCCACCCCTCATCACTGTCAAACGCTCCCTAAAACACTTTAGCGAGGAGGCCTTCCTAATTGACCTGGCCCAGGTATCCTGGATGGATATAGATCTCATTCCGTCAGTAGAGGATGCCTGGTTGTTCCTTAAAAGTAATTTCCTCTCAATCTTAAATAAACATGCCCCATTCAAAATACAGAACTAAGAACCGATATAGCCCTGGTTCTCCTCAGACTTGACTGCCCTTGACCAGCACAAAAACATCCTGGCGTACAGCATTAGCATCAAATAGCCCCGCTGATATGCAACTTTTCAGGGAAGTTAGGAACCAATATACACAAGCAGTCAGGAAAGCAAAGGCTAACTTTTTTCAAACAGAAATTTGTATCCTGTAGCACTAACTCCAAAGGTTTTGGGACACTGTAGGTATGGAGAATAAGAGCACTTCCTCCCAGCTGCCCACTGCACTGAGGCTAGGAAACACTATCACCACCGATAAATCTACAATAATCGAGAATTTCAACAAGCATTTTGCTACAGCTGGCACATGCTTTCCATCTGGCTACCACTAACCCGGCCACCAACTCTGCACCCTCTACTGCAACTTGCCCAGACCCCCCCGCTTCTCCTTCACACAAATTCAGACAGCTGATGTTTTGAAAGCGCTGCAAAATCTGGACCCCTACAAATCAGCTGGGCTAGACAATCTGGACCCTTTCTTTCTAAAACTAGCCGCTGAAATTGTCGCTACCCTATTACTAGTCTGTTCAACCTCTCTTTCATAACGCCTAGAGATCCCCAGAGATGGAAAGCTGCCGCGGTCATCCCCCTCTTCAAAGGGGGTGACACTCAGATCCAAACTGCTACAGACCTATATCCATCCTGCCCTCCTCTCAAAGCACGAAAGCCAAGTTAACAAACAGATCATCGACTATTCAATACCACCGTACCTTCTCCGCTATGCAATCCGGTTTCCGAGCTGGTCGCGGGTGCACTTCAGCCACGCTCAAGGTCCTAAACGATATTATAACCGCGATTGATAATCAGACAGTACTGTGCAGCCGTCTTCATGACCTGGCCAAGGCTTTCGACTCTGTCAACCACCGCATTCTTATTGGCAGACTAAATAGCCTTGGTTTCTCAAATGACTGCCTCGCCCTGGTTCACCAACTTACTTGCTCAGATAGAGTTCAGTGTGTTCAAATCGGAGGGCCTGTTGTCTGGACCTATGGCAGTCTCTATGGGGTGCCACAGGGTTCAATTCTTGGGCCGACACTTTCTCGTGTATATCAATGATGTCGCTCTTGCTGCTGGTGACTCTCAGATCCACCTCTACGCAGACGACACCATTTTGTATACATCTGGCCCTTCATTGGACACTGTGTTAACAAACCTCCAAACGAGCTTCAATGCCATACAACACTCCTTCAGTAGCCTCCAACTGCTCTTAAACACTAGTAAACTAAATGCATGCTTTTCAATCGAACGCTGCTGGCACCCGCCCACCCGACTAGAATCACCACTCTCGACGGGTCTGACCTAGAGTATGTGGACAACTACAAATACCTAGGTGTCTGGTTAGACTGTAAACTCAACTTCCAGACTCACATAAAGAATCTCCAATCCAAAGTTAAATCTAGAATCGGCTTCCTATTTCGCAATAAAGCCTCCTTCACTCATGCTGCCAAACATGCCAAACTGACTATCCTACCGATCCTTGACTTCGCCGATGTAATTTTACAAAATAGCCTCCAACACTCTACTCAGCAAATTGGATGTAGTCTATCACAGTGCCATCCGTTTTGTCTCCAAAGCCCCATACACTGTGACCTGTACGCTCTTGTTGGCTGGTCCTCACTACATGTTCGTCGTCAAACCCACTGGCTCCAGGCCATCTATAAATCACTGCTAGGCAAATCCCCGCCTTATCTTAGCTCATTGGTCACCATAGCAGCACCCACCCGTAGTCTGCGCTCCAGCAGGTATATCTCACTGGTCATTCCCAAAGCCAACACCTCCTTTGGCCGCCATTCCTCCCAGTTCTCTGCTGCCAATGACTGGAACGAATTGCAAAAATCTCTGAAGCTGGAGACTCTTATCTCCCTCAATAACTTTAAGCATCAGTTGTCAGAGCACCTTACCGATCACTGCACCTGCACACAGCCCATCCGAAATTAGCCCACCCAACTACCTCATCCCTATATTGTTATTTATTTTGCTCTTTTGCACCCCAGTATCTCTATTTGCACATAATCTCTTGCACATCTAGCATTCCAGTGTTAATACTATTGTAATTATTCTGCACTATAGCCTATTTATTGCCTTACCTCCATAACCTACATTTGCACACACACTGTATATATATTTTCTGTTGTATTTCTGACTTTATGTTTTTTTTTTTTACCCCATATGTAACTCTGTGTTGTTTTTATTGCACTACTTTGCTTTATCTTGGCCAGGTCGCAGTTGTAAATGAGAACCTGTTCTCAACTGGCTTACCTGGTTAAATAAAGGTGAAATAAAAAATAAAAAATAACAGATGTATTACTACCAATTCAATTATACACAGCCTATACTGCTACTGCTACTGCTACTACTGCTAGTAGTACTACTATACTACTTTCCATACAAATCATCTTTATTTTTAATAATAATATTAGTATTAATAATAACTAATGACAACAATGTGTATTGTCAGAAACATTTGACCGTTGCAAACATCTGACTGCTATTTTCTATTAGACCGAGCAAATATTTTACCTTATTGTACAGCTGTAATTGCATTTACATTGGTAGGTTAGGGAGCAAAACTGCTTTTAGCAGACTTACCTAATGCAATGTGAATGTTACAACATCCCCACCCACCTCTTACACCATTGCCTGCCCTAAACAAATCATATCAGATACCGTGATGCTATTCCCATTACTATGCAGCAGAGAAGAGTCATCTCAGAACACAAACACTGATGACCACACTTCCTGTTGACCTTTGACTCTCTGACCTCTCCCTGGTTGGCGGATCCCCAGAACACACACGCACATGCATGCACACACAGTGCACTCACACACACACACACACACACACACACACACACACACACACACACACACACACACACACACACACTTCCTCTCCTGTCGTTACTCCATGGTGAATTACATACACCAAAGACGCAGTCGCAGACAGTAAATTGTGCATTTCATAGAGACAAGTCATTTGTGACAGGCAGTTCTCCTGTGTAGGATATAAGGGAAGTCTCCTGTGTATATAGATCCTGTGTATGATGTTGAATATTGTCTTCTGTTACATCAGTTATTACTTGTGATCAGGAAGTTGTAAATTAAGCATGACACACTATGAAATCCAGGATAAACCTGTAATTCAAATGACAGACATGATGGCATGGATTTTATTAAATCTACATTTGAAGTTCTAGCAAAAGTTGTAAATGGCCTACACATCTTTTTATGTATATATTTACTTACTGTAAATACACACAGTATACTTGCCTGTACAATATACATTTTCTTGAATAAAAAACACCCAACCAATATCTCAAAATGTCCATCAGATTACGTAAATCAAAGGTCATTGTATTCTTGTTTCTATATAATGGTTTATGAGAGAGTGACAAGGCAAATGCAATTAAAAGAAGACATTTGCAGTAATTGCTCTTAAGAAGCCCATGAAAAACTGATGCTGTTGTGTAGTGTGCAGCCTGAATGCTCACCATTATAGTTTTCAGTCAATGGCGTCTCAAACTCTTAATGGACATTAAACACTGAACAGAAGAAATATACAAGTGCAATTGAGTTAGCAGGCACTTACTGGGAGAATGTTCCCAATACATTTGCGTAATAACACATAAATGTCACAGAGATTACATGTCATTAGCAAGGGGGTATAGATTCCATTTATTGCATTTAATGGTATCTTTTTAATACATGGTTAGTACAGTATTTATAGATAATGTCCAAGTTTCACTGGCTGTCCCTCTACACCAAGAAACCTGCTTATTCAATTATTATTTCAAACCAAGCAAACCTCCATTTCGATTTCCGTTTGCCATCATCTCATCAGCTTTGTGAAGATGTTAGGCTGAATGGCTGCCAGTAGCTTCCATACATGACACTAGCTCAAACTCTACTTTCCCCATAGATTCATCTTTCTCTGAGTGTCATATTTAACACTTGCGAATCAAACCTGATTTTCAGTGGTGACCCCTCCCCTGATATGCGCTATGTTTTTTTAATGATATCGTCATCTACATTATGAACCATTAAGGGTTACACATTTTCTTCAAAAGTATTCTTAGGTCTATCACAGAAAAATGTGAAACAAAATCTGCATTATTTCCATAGTCATAAATCTTTTACTAGGAGCAATCAAGCACAGAGTTCACACTCAGAGGAAGTAATGGAAATGAACTGCTTGGTCAGAAACTATAGGGGACAAACTCCCCCTACTGGTCATAATGGGGAAGTGTTGTTTCACTAGCCTGCCTCTCGGCATAACGGATTTTCAGTGCAAAGAAATTACGATACTTCTGATGTAGTTTCAGGATTGGGGAAAATCTGCATGCGTATGAAAGACGCTAAAAATCCATAACTTTACATTAAACCGACACTTCAGTATTATTGTTGATGAGCTTAGTTCTTGACGGCCAAATCTAAACTCAAACTGTGGACCTTATTTGAGGAGACCTATGCATATCAAAATGTAGTGCCAGCTTTATCTTATAAATGGAGACTGTATCCATTGGACATGTTAAACACAGAGATATGAAAAGAATCAACTAGAGCAATATTCTGTCTGCAACAGAATCCGGTTCTATCTCTTTAACTAACCACTTCTCCATTCATTTGAAATTCCAAGGGTTGAAACCAAAATACAGCAGCAATCTAGATGGAACAAGTTATAATCCAGACACACACAGACCACATCAGTGATATTAACTAAAGCAAATTGTCTGATTCACTACAGTGTGTCTCTGTCAGTAGTAGCATAGGCTTATTGCCAAGTGATTAAGGTCATTCAGTAATAGCCATAACTGTATGGGAGTACTTTCTCTTCAAATCTAAGGCATTTGATTTATTGCATTTTGAAAGCCATGTCATGTTATTACTTACATAGTATGATGGGGGATTAAATAATACACTGAACAGCTAGGAGCCCAAACATGGGGCCCCTGTCTGAGACACATATAATAGCCTCACAACCCACAACGACTGTAATGCATCCCCAACTGGCACTCTCATTTCCTTAGTGATGGGGGGAATAATACATAGTTATATATCGCAATATTATTTTGGACAATATTATATCGATACTTTGACTCTGGTATTTTTCATCTTATAGCTTGTTCTCCATCTTCTTTTTAAATGTTTTCAGCACTTTTATTTCCATGACTGATTAAAACTCATTTTCTCATGTTCTCGCTTGTCTCTCTGCAGAAGACATATAGTTAGCAATAGGTTTGGAACATCAAATCGCAATAAAATTGCAGTATCAATTGTACATACATATAGAATCGGTTAGATACATATCGTATCGGCACCTAAGTATCATGATAATATCGTATTGCGAGGTCCCTGGCAATTCCCAGCCTTTAACAGGGGAGACCTATGGGCCCTGGGCAAAGTAGTACACTATAAAAGCAGGGATCATCAACTAGATTCAACTGAGGGACTATTTTTTTTCTTGAGCGGCTGGTCAGGGGGCTGCAACATAATAACAAATAATTTGTAGACTGCAACATTGACCACAAGAAGCCCAGATAATATAATATTTGATTAAAACATAATAATTTCAAACCTTGCTTATATTTGTATATGATCACATATATCTCACTATTCTGCATGGGAATACTTTGGAACAGAATTCCAAAATTAAAATCACTTAGAGCCGATTTGCTGGTGTTTTTACTGTCTTATGTCCAACAAGAAAAAAAGTATAATTTTTTTTATTTTAGAAGACTTGTGGGGCCAAATAAAAGCCGGGAAGTTGGGGAACCCTGCAATAAAGAGTCCCAAATGCCACACTATGACTATTCCCTATATAGTGCACTACTTTTGACCAGAGCCCTATGGACCCTGGTCAAAAGTAATACACTATATAGGGAATGGGGTGCCGTTTGGGACACATACTTGGCCTCCATGGCTGCTGTTTAGACGTTTAGATGCTAGTCAGACATTAACTGCCTCTTCCACAACAGTAAGTGTTCCTTTCCAGGCAGCTCCTCCCTGCAAGATTCATGAAAGACCGGTAGAGGGCTAATTGTTGAAATTAATTTGCGTAAACGACTGAGCAAGAGATAACAGAATTACATCTGCACTTTTCTGGCATGGTTCAACCACAATGCTAGCGATATGGGCCCACCCGCCACCCCAGCCCCCCAACAGCCAGCTGCTTCAAGACAGGCATCCTTTGCCAGAAATGAAAAGCCACAATCATTAATTAATATACTTTTTTGTTACGTTAATTTGCACCCAAAAGGTTCAAGACTGAGTGAAGGGGAAGGGAGGGGGAGAGAGAGAGAAAAAAATGCTGAGAAGACGAGGAACCAGGGACGGGATAAATTCGAATAAATTAGTTGATGCAAAAAAATTTAACAGCTGAAAAGTGTTTCAAAATGGGGGTAAGATGGGGAGGAGGGGGGCAGGGGGTTATAATCGGGAGTGGAGAAGTTCAGTTTTGACAAGGCCATTAATCTCCAAGTGATAATGTAGCTGTTACAATTAGAAGTATTAGGTCCCAGTGCAGTGGCGTTATCCATCACACAGCGTTATAGCAGCCCATCTGTCACTGCTCAAGTCAAATGGTGAAGGCTGTCCTTGAGGTTGCAGAACTGAGGAACCACGGAACAATAGAAGCCAAGCCCTGGGAATTCCAGAATACGTCGGAACATTCTGCAGGAGCGTGTCAGAGTCAAATAGTGTTCCTAAGGAGCATGAACATCAATCTCCTGGCCTTCTCTCTCTCTTTTCTTGTTTCCAAATGGAGGGAGCCAGCCCCATACTTTGTGCTTGTCAATTGAGAGTGTTATCTATATGCTTAGGCCTAATGAGCCATCTCAAACTGATCTAGTGAGATATGGGCACCTCGGCAGTGGTTAAAAGGACTACTGATCTGACTGAGGTTTTCCAGGCCTCTCACTTAGGCCTAAAGCTGTGCCTTGGTGGACAATATATTAAGATCCCATCTGAGTTTTCAGATGATATTGATGTCTGGCCACCAGGAAGATAAAAGTAGATCTTATGCTATATGCTTTCATACTAGTCATACATTAACAATACATTACCAGTACAGCATACATTATCCGTACTAACCCTCACTGTCAGCCAAAGTTCATGATCACCCATCCAGGCGAACTATTTTATTGCTTGGCTAGTCTGATGTATGGGAGAAAAGTAGAGAGCCATTTCTCCTCTCCCTCCTCTCCCTCTCGCTGAAAGGGAAATCAATGAGTCTAGCACAGGGGGCTATCATTTATGTTTGCTTTTGTACGCCCCGCTCTCCCATGTCCCAGTGTCCCAGCGATGGCTCACCTGGGTCCTGTACATCTTGTGTTTATACATCACGTTTATATCACCCTGAGAGGGGGAGGAGAGAGTAGGAAACTGCTCTACCTCATACCCAGACCAGACATTGGAATGTTAACTTCATATCCACACGCTGTCAAACTCACGCCATCTCCTAGTTGTTACAGCAGGTGTGTTAAAAAGGTGAAGAATAAACAACAAGTATCTAATGCTACCAAGTTTGTGACTCAGGCTATGGGCACATGGATGTAAAACATAACATGAAAAGGTATAGACCGTATTACTCAAAAACCTTGTCTGGATTACACCTCCCACAATGGTTAATTTATGAATCCAAATTCAAAAAGAAATGATTGGTGGGTCATCATGGGTTTGTTTGCATTTTTTGTCCCTCTCCTTTTCTCTTCTCTCTGCCTCTGTGTTTGGCTAATGTATGCCCAGTCAGTGTTTATTTCCCCAATGGCACCCTATTCCTATAGCGGAAAGTGCATTTTCCAGGGCCCATCTGCTCTAGTCAAAAGTAGAGCGCACTATAGGGAATAGGAGGCCATTTGGGACTTCCACACAGTCCTCATCACTATTACTTCTTGATTGTGGCTGCGTCAATTAGCCACCGTGAGGCACCATCAGTCCATCCATCAGTCCTAAAGGTTCCTTGTAGCACTAATTTTGATGATTGGGTCAAGTAGCCAGGGGTCCAATAATCTGCCCAATATTGAAGTCTTCAGGTGAGTGATCATCAATGGCTTTTCTCAGAGTGTTATTAATTCTTTTAGAAATCTCAGTTTTTAATGTTTAGCTTTATCTTCCATCGGTCCCAAACCGAACTCCACCCGCCCCCTCGCCCCACCTGCCCGCCGCTCGGCAACATCTCATTTACCCAGGGCTTAATAAAACATCATGGATCTCTGATCCTCTCTCTCTCTGCCCTCCCAGCCCCTCTCTCTCTTTCTGCAGCACTCTCTGCTCTCTCTCCCCCTCTCTGTTGCTTCTCTCTCTTCTCTTCTCTCTCTCTCTGCTTCCCTCTTCCTCTCTCTCGCTCCTTGAGTGCCACTTCAGGTCTTGAAGTTTTATTTTTGCTGTTCTACTGGACAAATAGAAGATCTATCTATCTGTGTGAAGGAAGCCAAGCCTGCGTCACTACACAATTTACTCTGTATAGAGTCTTCCCATTCATTCAGTTTCATTCAGCCCAGTATGAACCCAGCTTTAATAACTGAAATGACAAATAAACTGGAAATCATTCCAGCTCTTTTCACTTCACTGACAAGTTGAACACTTCTTATAATGAGGCAATGACATGCGCTTCTTCCCCCTACTCCCCCCACCTCCCTGCTCCTCCCTCCATCTCAGACACCCCGCCCCTCCTGTTCAGACACCCGAGCCAAACTGTAAAAATGGAACTGATTCGTCCCGCTTAGAAAGGAAATAGATTGAGGGTAAGTCCTGCTGAGTTCCTCAATGTGTATGGTACATCAAGCTGCCTCAAACAGAAACAGGAGATAGGCTGCTCTGAGCCGCGCAAGACTACTTACTTACTTTATAATAGCCAGGGACTACGGTTCTTGAACAAAAACTTGGATGTAAAATAGTAAAAACATTAAAGTAATCCTTCTACACCCCCTTCCCCAGTGGTGGTTGTCCCACTGGCATATCCTAAGTTGAATGCACCAATTTGTAAGTCGCTCTGGATAAGAGCGTCCGCTTTCACTTAATTGTAAATGTAAAAATAAGAGCAGTAGTAAATTAAAAGTAACAGTAGGGAGGCTATATAGGGTACGGGTACAGAGTCAATGATAAAGGCACCAGTTAGTAGAGGTAATTGAGGTAATATGTACATGTGGTAGAGTGCAATCATAACACGTCACAAAGCCAGGATAAGTTGGGACTGCGCAGGGCACCCATTTGTTATAATTCCGAATAGAGGATGGACTTGGTGTTCCGTCGCACACGTATAAGATCTTAATTCCTTTATCTCGTGGCTGAAGTGAAACTGTTCATTTTACCTCATCGTGTAATTTATCAAAGCTGCTGCTGAAGCACGGCGATATGTTAATGATTACCTAACTAGATTTAAGCAAAGGGCACAGGGGGCTGCCATCATTTAACTTCAAGAAGTTCAGCAGACAGCAACTTTACTTAAATCAAAATCAACCATGGCTTTATTTTCTGCCGACCATTATTATTTTTTTGGCATTGCGTTAACTTTGATATCTCAAGATACTGTAAGTATCAATATAAACATATCAATGTCAAATTTTAGCCGATACCTCATAGAGTATGAATGTGTGTGTTTAATGCATTTTACCTAAATGAATAGGCTATATTCAATTGATAATGATCTATATGTCCATCAGAGGGATATATGACCAGAAACTATTCATAAACACACAACGATCAGAGTGAGAAGCTTTGGTATCCTCTAATTCCCACATTCATACAATAATCTAATCATGTGCATACTGCAACACAAATGAAAGCAGTGATTCCCCTAGAATGTTTTTGAGTGGTTGGCTTTTTGTAGAAGGACTGTGAAAAGGTCATTTCCTAGTAATAACGTATTGGTTAAAAAAATATTGTAGGGGACTCATTTTATCATAAGCCTATATAAGGCACCTTAACCATATATTATCAGGTAGAATATTTATATATATGTGTATATATATATATATATATATTCAGGGGCTTAGTAAATATTACCCCAAAATCTGTGATTTCACATAAAAATGCAGGTTTCTGCTTTTACTTCAATATTTGTAATCTACCTTACTTAATTTCTGATGTGTTCAAAAGCATGATATTTGAAAATGTAATTTAAAATTAAAGATACTGTGTTTAATTTCCAATTTTGTGTAAAAATATTTACTCTCAACTTAAATGTTACGTTTTTGCAACAACTTGCCATGTGACTCCGTTTTTTTGAGGATTGTGTGTAATTCAATATTTTTAGACTTAATGGATACTTTTACACACCGTTATATGCATGTTTGAAGATATAAAAGCACATTTCTATATCTGTATTAAGCAGTTTGTTGTGCTATGAGGTGTAATAGATCATGATGAAGATGATATCAAAACTGTCGGGCAAATTGTCATTCAAAGATGAGACCACCCTTCCTACCCACCACAAAAGGTCTGCACACAACTGTGCACAATCCTTAATGCTAGAGACACATGCATTTTAAAGAATGCTTGCAGTTCTACCTCCCGCTGACTCCTAGTGGAATGAGCACTGTGTTCCAGCAATGCCGCTTAAGTGGTTTAAAATGGCAAATAATCAAAGACTTACATTGTTTTTAAATATTAAGATATGGTCACTGAAATAACTGGTCAAAATATTAAGTTGATCTAATGAATAATAACAGTTTTGGAATTGATACAATTTAATTGGATCTAAGTAGTTTTAGATGCTGGATTTAATATATTAGTATTTGTGAAACACCAAAAGTTAAGTATATTATAAGCATAAGAATAGCTCATGTTGTAAATACTCGGAAAGCTGATGCAAATATATATATATATATATATATATAATAGAACTAACACAACATGTTTTACAATGTAAAATGTCAAATGTCAAATGTGTCAAAATGTGCACTATTAGCAATAAGCTTTCTAGATCGCAAAGGGGCTACTTTTCTGCAATTCCATAAAGAAATTTTCCCATGGAGCTAAGAACATTGACAGAAAATGTTGCAGTGTGAAAGCTTAATTTCCCTGCAATTCCTACGCATTTTGCCACGGCTAATTCTGTGTTCTTATGCTCAATGGTCATAACAAAATCATTTGCTAATCGGGTTCCCTGGGCATGTGCCCTGCGTTTCCCAGTCGTTAATCCAGCCATAACAAAGCACTCCAAAATTCATAATTTTTATTTTATTGCTTTCATTGTTTTAGCTTTTTTGGGTGATTTCAAGTTCTCAAATATAATATGATTTAAAATATATACACTACAAGTCAAAAAGTTTGGACACACCTACTCATTCAAGGGTTTTTCTTTATTTTTACTATTTTTACTTGTAGGATAATAATGAAGACATCAAAAGTATAAAATAACTACATATGGAATCACTGTAGTAACCAAAAAGTGTTGAACAAATCAAAATGTATTTTATATTTGAGATTCTTCAAATAGCCAACTTTTGCCTTGATGACAGCGATTACAACTCTTGGCATTCTCTCAACCAGCTTCATGAGGTTGTTCACCTGGAACTGCATTTCCAATTAACAGGTGTGCCTTCTTAAAAAGGTTAATTTATGGAATTTATTTACTTCTTAATGCGTTTGAACCAATCAGTTGTGTTGTGACAAGGTAGGCGGGGTATACAGAAGATAGCCCTATTTGGTAAAATACCAAGTCCATATTATGGCAAGACTAGCTCAAATAAGCAAAGAGAAACGACAGTCCATCATTACTTTAAGACATGAAGGTCATCAATCCGGAAAATGTCAAGAACTTTGTACATTTCTTCAAGTGCAATCGCAAAAATCATCAAAGCGCTATGATGAAACTGTCTCTCATGAGGACCGCAACACAAAATGGAAGACCCAGAGTTAACTCTAATTAATTTATCCTCTGCAGCAGAGGTATCAGCCTCAGAAATTGCAGCCCAAATAAATGCTTCACAGAGTTCAAATGTCACAGACACATCAACTGTTCAGAGGAGACTGTGTGAATCAGGCCTTCATGGTCGAATTGCTGCAAAAGAAACCACTACTAAAGGACACCAATAATAAGAAGAGACCTGTTGGGCCAAGAAACCCAAGCAATGGACATTAGACCAGTGGAAATGTGTCCTTTGGTCTGGAGTCCAAATTGGATATTTTTTGTTCCAACCCCCGTGTCTTTGTGAGACGCGGTGGTGAACTGGATGATCTCTGCATTTGTTAGTTCCCACGGTAAAAGCATGAAGGAGGAGGTGTTATTGGTGTGGTGGTGCTTTGCTGGTGACACTGTCTGTTATTTATATAGAATGCAAGGCACACTTAACCAGCATGGCTACCACAGCATTATGCAGCGATCGCCATCCCATCTGGTTTGGGTTTAGTGGGACTATCATTTGTTTTTCAACAGGACAATGACCCAACACACCTCCAGGTCTATTTTACCTATAAGCAGAGTGATGGAGTGCTGCATCAGATGACCTGGCCTCCGACAATCCCCGACCTCAACCCAATTGAGATGGTTTGGGGATGAGTCGGACGGCAAGTGAAGGAAAAGCAGCCAACAAGTGCTCAGCATATGTGGGAACTCCTTCAAGACTGTTGGAAAAGCATTCCAGGCGAGCTGGTTGAGAGAATGCCAAGAATGTGCAAAGCTGTCATCAAGGGCAAAGGGTGGCTATTTGAAGAATCTCATTTTTGTAACACTTTTTTGGTTACTACATGATTCCATATGTGTTAGCTTTCATGGTTTTGATGTCTTCTACTATTATTCTACAATGTAGAAAGCATAGTAAAAATAAAGAAAACCTGGAATGAGTAGGTGTGTCAAACTTTTGACTGGTACTGTAGGCCAATGATCTTTCTTATACAAACTTTGTCTGGTTTTAGTCATTTTAAGTTTACACTGAAAGTAAAAATATATATATATATATATATATATATATATATATATATATATATATATATATATATATATATATATATATATATATATATAATATATATTTATTCTCCAGGTTAGCATCCAATACTTACAAATGATTATGAAAGCCTTGATCCTGCTGATGGAAAGATTAATCTTGTTTTGATGGAAATATGTCAGTTTCAGAACGACCATGATGGATGTGATTTTATCATTCTGGAACCAAACCTGGCGATCTAACTCTCTTTGACAGCTCTATTGTGGCTAGAATGTCCCCAAAATGTCACCTGTTGTTCACAGAGTGACCTTCTAATTTTCTAATTCAATTTCAGCCCCCTCCGGTCCCCCTCAACCGCCTCAAACCGCCTCTCGCCACACTCTCCGCCCTCGCCACGTCACATTCATTATCATGACCGAGTAATGCACAATTACATTCCGAGACTGCAAGGCTCAAACCTGCAATTCCCTTTAAATCAAAACCAAGTAGTATTTTATTAGGCTGCCCTGTTAAATCAATCTAAATCTAAGCATAATAAGTCTCTAATCAGGTAGTAGGAAGAATAATAGGTTGTCACGCATGAGGAAAAATAGGCGAATCATGGAATGTTTTCTTTAATTAGGTCTGGTAAAGTAGAAGGGCAGGCTCCAAGCCGGACACATTCATCATGGCCAAGGTGGGAAATTACTTCAATTACTCAGGAAGGAGAGAGGGAGAACAGGATAATAGAGGGACGCTACACAAGCAGAAGAGAGAGAAGGGGACACTCTGAACCGTAGAGGGAAGTCCCAAACGACAGTGACACCCACTCAACTAAGGACAGCAAAGGAAGGAAGGAAGGAAGGAAGGAAGGAAGGAAGGAAGGAAGGAAGAAGGGAAGGAAGGAAGGAAGGAAGGAAGGAAGGAAGGAAGGAAGGAAGGGAGGGAGGAAGGAAGAAGGAAGGAAGGAAGGAAGGAAGGAAGGAAGGAAGGAAGGAAGGAAGGAAGGAAGGAAGGAAGGAAGGAAGGGGAAAGGAAGGAGGGGACTGAAGGAGCCTCACATGGGCTATTGCACTACTATCCCAAATGAGTCAATTGAAAATGATCTCTATCGTTGACAGATATGACAAAGCACTCCTCTGACAACACAGGCATGTACTGTATATGTTTGGTAATAATAAGGCTACCTGTGCATATACTGTATCTGTCAACAACAAGATTATTTTCCTCCTGTCTCTTAGAATAGGCTTCATTGCTGATAGGTATGATAGAGCACTCTGACAGGCAGAGGTATAAGGACAACTATCAATGGAAGGAGGGGTGGAGGGAAAGAGAGAAGGGAAGTTTAAAATATATATATATTGTACTACCATCCCAATAGAAGTCAATAAGGCCTTCATCGCTGAATAACAGTTCTCTGTGTGAGTCAGTTCTATTTGGCTTCTATCGTTGACAGGTAAGGCACTCTCTCTGACAGTTATAGAATCTGTTTCATGGTAACAAGAATCCTATGCACCTACAGAGATGTCAAACAACTCTAAGATTCTCACGCCCCCAGGCATCTTTTTCTTCTGTGTCTCCTTTGTCGGTCTGTTGCAGACTACCCAAAATGCAATAGTGAGGCTGAGTGACTGAGTATCTGGGCCACATCGCACTTCCTCCTTAGATGACAAGATAAATGACCTCTTACAGTAACTGGATTTATTGATTCAGAGAGGCCGAGAGCGAGAGCGAGAGAGAGAGAGAGAGAGAGAAGAGAGAGAGAGAGAGAGAGAGAGATAGAGAGAGAGAGAGAGAGAGAGAGAGAGAGAGAGAGAGAGAGAGAGAGTGAGAGAGAGAGAGAGAGAGAGAGAGAGAGAGTCAGAGAGAGAAAGAGACGAGAGCGAAATAGAGAATAGAGAGAGAGCTGAGAGAAAAGTGAGAGCGAGGGTGGGAGGAGGGGGAGAGAGCGAGAGAGATAGAGAGAGAGTGAGGAGAGAGAGAGATGGAGAGAGAGAAAGAGAGAGCGAGAGAGAAAGAGAGAGAGAGGAGAGGGGGGGGGGGGGGGGGGAGAGAGGGCAGAGAGAGAGAGTGAGAGTAAGAGCTGAGGAGGATGAGAGGATCCAGAGACTTCAGTGGGCTGAGCTCCTATCAGCAAAGCTCCTCTGTAGATAAACTATAGAGATTATGAGTTTTGATAACTGCACATTGAGTACCTGTCTAACCAAATAGCCTCTTTAGTCCACAAATATATAGTTCAAATCTAGCCCAGCCAAAACAGTGAGAGCTAGGGGCCTGATGTACTACAGAATGCATCCCCAAAGCGGCACCCTATTCCCTGCCAAGTGCACTATTTTTTGCACCCGGAACTTATGCGGCCCTGGTCAAAGTAGTTTACCCGGAATATGGTTCCATTTGGACGGAGAAACAGACTAATATAACAGTTACCGAAGAGGGATCTTAATAAAAATCATAAATCATAAAAAAGAGTCAAAGCTAAAGAAATAGCCCTGATAGTTGCAAAGATGGAATCATTTGAGTCTGTAGAGCAAGAGGCGAATGGGCCTGATCTCACAGGGATCTGCAGTTCACTGACAGATCAATAGTGCTATTGTGCATCACTACATGCAGCTGTGCAAGATATCTGTTCAAATTATCAACCATGAGTTTACATCAACACCCCTGCCCACGTCATCTACAGCATCCAAGCTATAGGTTCCTGCTTAGCCCATACTGAACCCCCTGTTCGTCTTCACACCACTGTGTCATTGACATGGACCTTTACCTAAAATCATAATTACACTTTGACACTTGAGTTGGTACCGATATGTAACTGGACTTCTAGCCCATGGGAGACCCATCGCTAGTCCTGGAGTCCCACGGACAAACAAGTATTAGAATCTCCTGTCCCAACCCCACCAGTGTCACCAAGTGTCCCATTTACACAGTCCTCAAAGTCATTCATCTTGAATTAGTGGAACAATTTCCCTTCATTACCATAGTGCCAGGGAGCAGCCCAGCCCAGGCCAGAGTGATTTAGTCGTTTACAGAGCAGGGGGCCTGGCAGAGCATAGTCTCCCTGTGCTGCTCCACCGCTCATGAAGAACCACCCCACCAATCACCTTTCTGTCATCTATCCTGAATGATCCACCTTGTTTGGAGTGGGTTCAGCCTGACTATGAAAATGTTGTGTGGACCTGTGAAAATGAAATAAAGACGAAGACTAAAGCGCTCTCTCTCTCCATTTCTCTTTTTCCCTCCTCCTTACTCTCCCCTCTCTCTCCTAGTAGCTCCCTCTCTCCCTCTGTCCCCTTCTCTTCTTTTTCCCTCACTCTCCCTCCCCCTCTCCCTTTCTCTCCCTCTCTCTGTCTCTCTCTCTCTCCCTCTGTCCACCTCTCTCGCCTCCCTCACTCTCCTCCCTCTCTCCCTCTCTCTCTCTCCTCTCTCTGTCTCACTCTCTCTCCCTCCCTCTCCCTCCCTCACCCTCTCTCTCCTCTCTCTAGCCTCTCTGTCTCTCTCTCTCCCTCTGTCCACCTCTCTCTCCCTCCCCTCTCCCTCCCCCTCTCCCCACTCTCTCCCCCATCTCTCTCCCTCCCCACCTCTTTCTTCCTCCTTTCTCGCCCTGTCCTGCAGCGCTGTCATAGTGACATGCGGCTCCCATCATAACATTCAGCCAAACAGCAATAAATCATTTTCATCTTTCATCTATTGTTATTGATGAATGGGCAATTATATTTGTCATCTAATATGCTGGAAAATGATGACCTACGAGATGGATCAACTTATTTTTTCTCTCCGTTGCAACAATGGACAGGATTGATGGATTATATCCTTAAACTGTTATTACACTTTTAATGCCCCGCTTCAGGAAGTGACCAGCCTGGGTAGTCTCTTCCTTCCCCTATTTCCTTTCTTTAAAAAAATATATAATTTCCATTGTAGAACAATTACGACTTGGGAGAACACAAGGCTCTTATATTTCATGTTCACACACATACACACACACTCTTTTTCAGGGCTTTGACCCATGGCAGGCGTGAGAGTGAGATGAACACGTTTAGTATTGCTTCAGAGAGATTACTACCTGACTGGCCTCGTGATTGCTGCTGTTGCTGCCCCTCCGTTGTAAAGATAAATGGTTTGTGTGCTGAGGCAAACTAAGTCTGTCATATCATCACAAACAGGCATGTATGAAAGGCAGTGAGCAGAGATAGAGAGACAAGACTTTTGGAGAAAGGACACGCTTGACCGATCTGGTTAGATTTTCCTCCATCAATCACAGACAAGACCATAAACCTGGACTCCAGACACTGGAAAATAAAACGTTTGTTCCATTTTCACTGAGTAGAGCTATAGCAATGATCAATGATTTCAATCATTCAGTGATGAATTAACTTAACTGTTGTTGGTACTGTAGCACTGTCAGCAATAACCAGAGGTAGGCCTACAACACAAAGCATGCCAAGCATGAACATATTATCTAAAATTATAGAAAAGTTGACCATAATAGGAACCTCTAAATAAATTAATCCAGGGAATGCGCTCAATAGGATACAACGTTACAGTATGTAGAACAAAACATGCCTCTCCAACATGTGAACAAGAAATCATGTTGGCTCTATTCATGGCATTTCTGCAACATTCAACAACGTTTGACTGCTGAACGTGGCCCAGGTTTCAGGACAGAGACTGATCCGCCTGTCCCCAAACGTGTTTACTTCCTGATGTCCTGATTTCCAAATGTAGAAGATACTGTGTACTGTAGGCCCCCACCACACACACATTTTACATTTACATTTTAGTCATTAGCAGACGCTCTTATCCAGAAGCGACTTACAGTTAGTTATTATTTTCATACTGGCCCCCCAATCAACCCACACCTGGCGTTGCAAGCGCCATGCTCTACCAGCCAGGCTGTCCACTGCCGCCATTCCTTACCCTGGGCGGCTGAGCTAAATGTCTTGCCCAGCCATGAGTCTCCCGGTCGCGGCCCAGGCCTCAGACAGAGCCTGGATTCGCCAGGATCTCCTAGTGGCACACACACACACACACACACACACACACACACACACACACACACACACACACACACACACACACACGGTTCAATTGGAAACAGTTTGAAAGGGTTCATGCAAGCACATGAACCGTATCAGAAGCAAATGTACATTTGTACGCACAAAGTGGAACTTCATAGACACATTTGATGTTTGAACTGAAACTCGAAGATTGATTGGGAGTTCCAGAGACTATGTCCTCTTTATAATTAATAAAAGACTCCGAGAGTGCAAAGATGAAGGACTCATGCTCCTACACACACGCACACACATACACACACACACACACACACACAACACACACACACATAAAATACTATTTTATAAAGATAAGCCGTACCTGTGACTCTTCCTACTGCTTCCACACAGATTACCCTTCTGATATCAAATAGAACAGGAAAGTATTAATAAATCATCCCCTTGACTTATTCCACATGTTGGTGTGTTACAGCCTGAATTCAAAAGGATACAAAAAATTATAAAAAATAATGACCCATCTACACATAATACCCCATAATGACAAAGTGAAAACATTTATTGAAAATTATATACAGAAATATCTCCATTTAATACAGTAAGTATTCAAAACCCTGAGTCAATACATGTTAGAATCCTTTGGTAGTGATTACAGCTGTGAGTCTTTCTGGGTAAATCTCTAAGAGCTTTGCACACCTGGATTGTCTAATATTAGCTAATTATTCTTTTTTTAGTTGGTTGGTTTTGGTCTTTGCCTAGACTTAGCCTATTTTCAAGTCTTCCTGGGATAGATTTTCAAGCCGTATTTAAGTCATAACTGTAACTAGGCCACTCAGGAGCACATTCCATGTCATCTTGGTAAGCAACTCCAGTGTGTATTTGGCCTTGTGTTTTAGGTTATTGTCCTGCTGAAAGGTGAATTTGTCTCCCAGTATCTATTGGAAAGCTGTGACTGAACCCAGGTTTTCCTCTAGGATATTGCCTGTGCTTAAGCTCTATTCTGTTTATTTGTATCCAAAACTCCCTAGTTCTTGTCAATGACAAGCATACCCGATAACATGATGCAGCCACCACCATGCTTGAAAATATTTAGAGTGATACTCAATGTGTTGTATTGTATTTTCCCCAAACATAGCAGCTTTGTATTAAGTTAATGTTTTTGCCACATTATTTTGCAGTTTTACTTTAGTTTTGAAATATTTGTATTCTGTACAGGCTTTCTTCTTTTCACTTGTGGAGTATTTTCAGCGTTGTTGATCCATCCTCAGTTCTCCTATCCCACAGCCATTTAAACTCTGTACCTGTTTTAAACTCACCATTGGCCTCATTTAAATCCTGAATGGCTTCCTTCTCTCTGTGGCTGAGTTGGTAAAGAACGCCTGTATCTTTGTAGTGACCTGGGTATATCGATGCACTCATCCAAAGTGTAATTAATAACTTCACCATGCTCAAAGGGATATTCAATGTCTGCTTTATTTTCTTCTACCCATCCACCAATAGGTACCCTTCTTTGCGAAGGCACTGGGAAAAACCTCCTGGTCTTTGTGGTTAAATCTGTATTTGAAATTTCACTTCTCGACTGGAGGGACCTTACAGATAATGGTACGTGTGGGGTACAGAGTGAGGTAGTCATTTCAAAAAAATCATGTTAAACACTATTATCCATGCAACTAATTATGTGACTTGTTAAGCACATTTTTACTCCTGAACTTATTTAGGCTTGCCATAACAAAGGTTAGAATATCTTATTGACTCAGCGCATTTCAGCTTTTCATTTTTATTCATTTGTAAAAGAATAATCCTAAAAACATAATTCCACTTTGACATTATGGGGTATTTGTGTAGTAAGCCAATGACACAACATCTCAATTTAATCAATTTTAAATGCAGGCTGTAACAACAAAATGTTGGAAAAAGTCAAGGGGTGTAAATACTTTCTGAAGGCATTGTATACTATCCTCTCTCTGGGATCTAGATGTGGGGAAATGCCCCTTCAGACCTCAGTTTCTGAGAGACTAAGGTAGTGTGCGATGAACACATACAGTGCCTCACTCCTGCTTTCCACCAGAGCACTGGGAGATTAATTCACCTTTCAAGCAGGACAATAACCTAAAACACAAGGACAAATCTACACTGGAGTTGCTTACGCAAGATGACATTGAACGTTCCTGAGGGGCCTCACAGTGCATTCGGAATGTACCAGACCCTTTGACTTTTTCCACATTTTCTTACGTTACAGCCTCTTATTCTAAAATTGATTAAATAAAACATTTTCCTCATCAATTTACACACAATACCCCATAATGATAAGTGAAAAGAGGTTTTAAGAAATTTTAGCACATTTCTTAAAAATAAAAACTGAAATACCTTATTTACATAAGTATTCAGACCCTTTGCTAGAAAACTCAAATTGAGCTCAGGTGAATCCTGTTCCATTTATCATCCTTGAGATGTTTCAACAACTTGATTGGGAGTCCACCTGTGGTAAATTTCTATTGATTGGACATGATTTGGAAAAGCACACACCTGTCTACAGTATACAGTGGGGAAAAAAGTATTTAGTCAGCCAACAATTGTGCAAGTTCTCCCA
This sequence comes from Coregonus clupeaformis, assembly GCF_020615455.1. NCBI lineage: Eukaryota > Metazoa > Chordata > Actinopteri > Salmoniformes > Salmonidae > Coregonus > Coregonus clupeaformis. The sequence continues at coordinate 15,799 of NW_025536088.1, read as the reverse complement.
CTTAAAAAAGATGAGAGAGGCCTGCAATTTTCATCATAGGTACACGTCAACTAAAACAGACAAATTGAGAAAAAAATCCAGAAAATCCCATTGTAGGATTTTTCGTTAATGAATTTATTTGCAAATTATGGTGGAAAATAAGTATTTGGTCACCTACAAACAAGCAAGATTTCTGGCTCTCACAGACCTGTAACTTCATCTTTAAGAGACTCCTCTGTCCTCCATTTGTTACCTGTATTAATGGCACCTGTTTGAACTTGTTATCAGTATAAAAGACACCTGTCCACAACCTCCAAACAGTCACACTCCAAACTCCTACTATGGCCAAGACCAAAGAGCTGTCAAAGGACACCAGACACAAAATTGTAGACCTGCACCAGGCTGGGAAGACTGAATCTGCAATAGGTAAGCAGCTTGGTTTAAAAGAAATCAACTGTGGGAGCAATTGTTAGGAAATGGAAGACATACAAGACCACTGATAATCTCCCTTGATCTGGGGCTCTACACGCAAGATCTCACCACGTGGGGTCAAAATGATCACAAGAACGGTGAGCAAAAATCCCAGAACCACACGGGGGGACCTTGTGAATGACCTGCAGAGAGCTGGGACCAAAGTAACAAAGCCTACCATCAGTAACACACTACGCCGCCAGGGACTCAAATCCTGCAGTGCCAGACGTGTCCCCCTGCTTGCCAGTACATGTCCAGGCCCGTCTGAAGTTTGCTAGAGTACATTTGGATGATCCACAAGAGGATTGGGAGAATGTCATATGGTCAGATGAATCCAAAATATAACTTTTTGGTAAAAACTCAACTCATCGTGTTTGGAGGACACAAGAATGCTGAGTTGCATCCAAAGAACACCATACCTACTGTGAAGCATGGGGGTGGGAAACATCATGCTTTGGGGCTGTTTTCTGCAAAGGGACCAGGACGACTGATCCGTGTAAAGGAAAGAATGACATGGGGCCATGTATCGTGAGATTTTGAGTAAAAACCTCCTTCCATCAGCAAGGGCATTGAAGATGAAACGTGGCTGGGTCTTTCAGCATGACAATGATCCCAAACACACTGCCCGGCAACGAAGGAGTGGCTTCGTAAGAAGCATTTCAAGGTCCTGGAGTGGCCTAGCCAGTCTCCAGATCTCAACCCCATAGAAAATCTTTGGAGGGAGTTGAAAGTCTGTGTTGTCCAACGACAGCCCCAAAAACATCACTGCTCTAGAGGAGATCTGCATGGAGGAATGGGCCAAAATACCAGCAACAGTGTGTGAAAACCTTGTGAAGACTTACAGAAAACGTTTGACCTGTGTCATTGCCAACAAAGGGTATATAACAAAGTATTGAGAAACTTTTGTTATTGACCAAATACTTATTTTCCACCATAATTTGCAAATAAATTCATTAAAAATCATACAATGTGATTTTCTGGATTTGTTTTTTCTCATTTCGTCTGTCATAGTTGACATGTACCTATGATGACAATTACAGGCCTCTCTCATCTTTTTAAGTGGGAGAACTTGCACAATTGGTGGCTGACTAAATACTTTTTCCCCCACTGTATAAGGTCCCACAGTTGACAGCGCATGTCAGAGCAAAAACCAAGCCATGAGGTCGAAGGAATTGTCCGTAGAGCTCCGAGACAAGATTGTATCGAGGCACAGATCTGGGGAAGGGTACCAAAAAATTTCTGCATTATTGAAGGTCCCCAAGAACACAGTGGCCTCTATCATTCTTAAATGGAAGAAGTTTGGAACCACCAAGACTCTTCCTAGAGTTGGCCGCCCTGGCCAAACTGAGTAATCGGGGAGAAGGGCCTTGGTCAGGAGGTGACCAACAACCCAATGGTCACTCTGACAGAGCTCCAGAGTTCCTCTGTGGAGATGGGAGAACCTTCCAGAAGGACAACCATCTCTGCAGCACTCCACTAATCAGGCCTTTATGGTGAGTGGCCACTCCTCAGTAAAGGCACATGACAGCCGGCTTAGAGTTTGCCAAAAAGCACCTAAAGATTCTCAGACCATGAGAAACAAGATTCTCTAGTCTGATGAAACCAAGATTAAACTCTTTGGCCTGAATGCCAAGCCTCACATCTGGATGAAACCTAGCAACAGCCCTACGGTGAAGCATGGTGGTGGCAGCATCATGCTGTGGGGATGTTTTTTCAGCGGCAGGGACTGGGAGACTAGTCAGTATTGAGGGAAATATGAACAGAGCAAAGTACAGAGAGATCCTTGATGAAAACCTGCTCCAGAGCGCTCAGGCCTCAGACTGGGGCGAAGGTTCACCTTCCAACAGGACAACGCCCCTATGCACACAGCCAAAACAACGCAGGAGTGGCTTCGGGACAAGTCTCTGAATGTCCTTGAGTGGCCCAGCCAGAGCACTGACTAGAACCCGATCGAACATCTCTGGAGAAACCTGAAAATAGCTGGGCAGCAAAGCTCCCATCCAACCTGACAGAGCTTGAGAGGATCTGCAGAGAAGAATGGGAGAAACTCCCCAAATACAGGTGTGCTAAGCTTGTAGCGCCATACCCAACAAGACTCGAGGCTGTAATCGCTGCCAAAGGTGCTTCAACAAAGTACTGAGAAAGGGGTCTGAATACTTATGTAAATGTGATATTTCAACGTTTTTATTTTTAGACATTTGCCAATATTTTATGGGGTATTGTGTGTAGATTGATGAGTTAAAAAAAATCCATTTTAGAATAAGGCTGTAACGTAACAAAATGTGGAAAAAGTCAAGGGGTCTGAATACTTTCCACATGCACAGTAGTTACAGTTTTGACTTAAAGCTCTTAGAGACTTACCCAGAAAGACTCACAGCTGTAATCGCTGCCAAAGGTGATTCTAACATGTATTGACTCAGGGGGTTGAATACTTATCTAATCTAGTGTTTTATTTTCATAAATAAAATAAAAATGTAACAATTTTCTCTTCCACTTTGACATTAGAGTAACAACAAAATGTGGAAAAAAATCAAGGGGTGTGAATACTTTCTGAAGGCACTGTATCTGATTTAATTTCACAGTGAGCTCTCAAAAATATGCGGAAAAACAGAGCTAGTTCATTTACCAAAGAAGAAACTCCAGCCGATTCAAACTCTCAAGTAACAGAAATAAATAGCCTACATTTAGTAAGTATAGCAGCACAACCCGCTCTGAAATATGTGTGATTTCATTCTCGCTGGATCAGCTGTAGCCTACATCAGCGTTAACTTTGCCTTGTCTCAATCAAAAGTAGTGTTTGAAGCTCCTGCAAATGAATAAAAACGTTTATTTTGTAGCCGAGTGAAAATAAAAGTTTCCAAAACATGAGCCCCAAATATTCAGTCATTTAACTTAATCCAAATTCAAATAAAAGTTAAAACAATGTGATTCTTACCATAAACACACAGGTGCAGGTACAGTGAAGGAAAAAAATATTTGATCCCGTGCTGATTTTGTACGATTTGCCCACTGACAAAGAAATGATCAGTCTATAATTTTAATGGTAGGTTTATTTGAACAGTGAGAGACAGAATAACTACAAAGAAATCAGAAAAATGCAGTTCAAAAATGTTATAAACTGATTTGCATTTTAATGAGGGAAATAAGTATTTGACCCCCTCTCAATCAGAAAGATTTCTGGCCCCAGGTGTATTTTATGCAGTAACTGAGCTGAAATTAGGAGCACACTCTTAAAGGAGTGCTCCTAATCTCAGTTTGTTACCTGTATAAAAGACACCTGTCCAGAAGCAATCAATCAATCAGATTCCAAACTCTCCACCATGGCCAAGGATGTCAGGGACAAGATTGTAGACCTACACAAAGCTGGAATGGGCTACAAGACCATCGCCAAGCAGCTTGGTGAGAAGGTGACAACAGTTGGTGCGATTATTCGCAAATGGAAGAAACACAAAAGAACTGTCAATCTCCCTCGGCCTGGGGCTCCATGCTGATCTCACCTCGTGGAGTTGCAATGATCATGAGAACGGTGAGGAATCAGCCCAGAACTACACGGGAGGATCTTGTCAATTATCTCCAAGGCAGCTGGGACCATAGTCACCAAGAAAACAATTGGTAACACACTACACCGTGAAGGACTGAAATCCTGCAGCGCCCGCAAGGTCCCCTGCTCAAGAAAGCACATATACAGGCCCGTCCTGAAGTTTGCCAATGAACATCTGAATGATTCAAAGGAGAACTGGGTGAAAGTGTTGTGATCAGATGAGACCAAAGACTTGCTGTGTTTGGAGGAGGAGGAATGCTGCCTATGACCCCAAGAACACCATCCCCACCATCAAACATGGAGGTGGAAACATTATGCTTTGGGGTGTTTTTCTGCTAAGGGGACAGGACAACTTCACCGCATCAAAGGGACGACAGACGGGGCCATGTACCGTCAAATCTTGGGTGAGAACCTCCTTCTCTCAGCCAGGGCATTGAAAATGGTCGTGGATGGGTATTCCAGCATGACAATGACCCAAAACACACGGCTAAGGCAACAAAGGAGTGGCTCAAGAAGAAGCACATTAAGGGTCCTGGAGTGGCCTAGCCAGTCTCCAGACCTTAATCCCATAGAAAACCTGTGGAGGGAGCTGAAGGTTCGAGTTGCCAAATGTCAGCCTCGAAACCTTAATGACTTGGAGAAGATCTGCAAAGAGGAGTGGGCCAAAATCCCCCTCCTGAGATGTGTGCAAACCTGGTGCCAACTACAAGAAACGTCTGACCTCTGTGATTGCCAACAAGGGTTTTGTCACCAAGTACTAAGTATGTTTTGCAGAGGTGTCAAATACTTATTTCCCTCATTAAAATGCAAATCAATTTATACAATTTTTGACATGCGTTTTTCTGGATTTTGTTTTGTTATTCTGTCTCTCACTGTTCAAATAAACCTACCATTAAAATTATAGACTGATAATTTCTTTGTCAGTGGGCAAACGTACAATATCAGCAGGGGATCAAATACTTTTTTCCCTCACTGTAGGTCATAGGTGTGTGCGAATCTAGCCCTACAGAGCTCGCCTTCATGTATACAGTAAGTATAGTTATTTTAACAGTAACGCTCCGTCTTAGCGCATAACATTGGAGAAGTGTTTGCGTTAAGGACGCCTGCAAATGACTGTAATTGTTTAGCAGCACGTGTCCGATGTTGAAAGGTATGTCCCATAATTAGTAGGCGGTTCTGATTATGAGGTCCTCATTTGCATCCCCAAGCAGTGCCCAAAAAGAATGAAATCCAATTGTTAGATGCCCCTCCAAATCAAAACCAAACATGGCTGTCAATGTTAGCTGCACGCGCTCCATTCTACTTCTTGTTTGCTTCCTCTGCGGCCGCATGGTGACCATATTGTGAGGCTGATTAGCTAGGATAAACAGGTGTGAAGTACAGACAGGTGTGTGCAAAGCAGAGAAAACAACATGGAATCCATGTTTGGTTCTGATTTGAAGGGAGGTGGTAGCATCTAACAATTGGACTTAATTCATTCTTGGGCACTGCTCAGAGATGCAAACAAGAACCTCCTAATCAGAACCCTCTACCGATTATTGATATAGGCTTGGACGTGGGAAAAGTGTTGCCAAGCAGCTACAGGCATGGGTTGGCAAATAACTCGCCAGGTGGGTGGGTATATGTTATAATACTAGACCCGAGTTCCAATTGGGTCTAGAAACCTGGGCTAGGGCAAACTGAAAGATCAGCCATTTTGCAAAACATAGGAAAAAGGGCAAGCCTATGTGCTGCTATATAGCTACATAAAAAAGAAATAAGCCAACCTAATTAAACTATCGCTTTTCTCTGCATTCTGCCATTTGTCATACCTGTGTGGACAGAAGGCCTAAACATAGGACCGTGAGGGTGTTGTTTGTGTGTGGGCAGAGTATCCTATCCCTTTGCTTTGTACCACACTTCAACGTAGGCTGCTTGCTCTAGTCTAGACATAGCTGCAACCAGAACCACATTATAGAAAATAATATAGCCTAAATGTATGGCTGTGGCTGGAATTAACCTAAAATTCCACTAGATGTCAGTAATAACACATATACTAGAAGAATTAAATCAACCATTCTACCCATTGCTTGGCTTTTCATGGTCCCTTATTGTGGTATTTTGGTAATACTTAAAAAAATGCCACCAGAGGGCAGCATTTTGATAAAGCACTGCATTTTATACTATATAGAAGATCATAGACTTATATCCCAACCTGAATCACCTCTCGATGTTAAAATAGGGTCCTTTCTCAAATTGCCTTAGCATTGAACCAACATAAATGGGATGTACTGTACTCTTGGTACGGCAAAGACTACCTATAAACATCACCATCTCTCTGCTTGCGTAGGCACTAGGTACTATAGATCCATTCACATCTCTATATGAAAGAAGAGAAAATGCCCAGAGGCCATATCTGCTGTATGATCATTCTATCAATTCCTATGATTCACAGGGATATTCAAGAGGCCTCTGCTTTGTCGTTCGGTAGTAGGTGGCAAAGCTCAAAAGCTCAAAGCTTCTCAGGGCTAAATCTGGAGATGGCTTGGTACTTTTGAAGGTAAACATTTTACATTAACGTTCAGTAATAAACCATTTATAAGGCAGTTATAATAGTGTGTTCACCATTTATTAATCATTACTCCCACATTTATAAACAATTTACTAATCATTAGTAGTGTTTTTGCAGTCCCTAATCTAAAGTGAGCACTGTTTATACTTTATAAATGCTTTATAAATGTTTTGAGTGACCAGTGTAATTTCTCATGCCATTGGTAGACATTCCAGCAGTACCTGATGCCCCTTAAAGACATGCTCCGGAACTTTTGCGTTTTTAAACCTCCAGCTTTGCGCTGATGTGTCAATGTGTAGTTCCTACATGCATAATCTATGAGCAGAATTACTGTTGTACACTTTAGCCACGAAATCCTAGTTTGAAAGCAGCTGTTTTTCTGGAGCTGTGCTGATGCCATATACCTACATTTTCTCCCACATGGGCCAGCCCCTAGCAATTCAAGTTCTAGCCAATGAGCTTCAGCCCTCGCCATTTGAGTGACAGCTAGCTAGCAAGATGAATAACTAGCTCACTAACATTTACAAATGTGGGAGTCAAACTATTCGTAAATGCCTTATAAATGTATTGCTGAATGTTAGTATAAAGTGTTACCCCTTTTCAAACTATTTTGATTGTAGAGTTTGCGAGGGTATTGTCTTCTTTCTTTTTCTGAGAGGACATTTGTTTTCTTGTTTTTTTGAGAGGACATTGTTTGTGTAACCTATTTTTTTGTATCAATTTTTACATTTGAGTGGCTTGGTACAAGCATGGGGACATACTGTACATTTGGACCCCTGTGCTTACTGCCTTAGTCAACAGAATCAAGCAGGACATGGCATTTAGGGTGGCGGCATCTATGATACTGATGCCAGCAATACTCCTGTTGCATCTCCATAGAAATAGAATGATTCTAATTCTGTGGCCGAGCTCACTCCCCCACCAGATTTCCCTTTTGACTTGGGTTTTGGACGGTGGGGCACGGGGACAGCTGGGGACATCAGTCAGAATGGTAAAGCCAGCAGAAACACTGCATCTCATGATGAAATGAATGGGAGGATCAGAGAGAGAGCGAGAGAGAGAACCCAGACCAGGGCGACCAATGAGCTCATGCTGGCTGGAGTGGGAGGAGCCCATTGCCTAATTTATCTTGTGCATGACATCACCACTAGCCAATCGGCTGCTCTCACCCTGGCTGGGGACATCCATTTACTGTACTGTAGACTCCCAATGCAGCATGTTGGGTTTTTTCATCCTTAGTGTGTCAGATAATAAGGAAATAACAGGGAAAAGTAGAAATAGAGCAAATGTTATTTCAAGTGATGCACCTGAACTGCACGTTTCACCACAGCTAGAACTTTAAATGTGTGCCTCTTCATCGGCATCCTGCACTATAGAGACATTTAAACTCATGAAACCAGTCCAAACTGTGTTAAACATGTTTTAGTTTGAAGCCTCAAGGCAAACAGGGCCCATATGAAATGACACTGTGTACACAGCAACAGGAGGCATGTTTAATCTTTCACCGTTGAGCTGCAAATGAGAGGGGGCCTCACACACACACACACACACACACACACACACACACACACACACACACACCTCATCAATCATACCGTTGGTGGTATCTGATTCCTAGAGTGACAGGACTCAAGGCCTCACCTCTCAGGGGGACGATGGGGTGACCAAGGTCTCTTTCTGTCAAAAAAAAAACACATTGGGAACAAGAAGAGTGTGTGTGCAAGCAAAATAACTCTCACAACTCACACACAGCTCCCTCATGAACCCCTGCCATCCTGCAGAAACTTAATAGCCCGCACATTTCTCTGTCAATCAAAGCAAGGTTTATTTTGCCTCGACATCGCTGTGTACCTTGGTAGCAGCGCTCTCAAAAATAGGACCAGGCGTGACTGTGATGAGAGAGAGAGATCTGTAGGCTAAAGGCTACCTTGAACAGAATGTAATGTAGAGTGACAGAGGAAAACACAGGGAGTCTTGACCCTGGTGGTGTAAATGTGATGTTGTCAGTATAAAGAGAGGAGATGCCTATCAGGCTGTGGTGCTGTTTTAGTAGAACGGTCCCAGCTGTGACTGTCAAAACCTCCTGTACACCACACAGGGCAGGCACACAATGGCTAGTAGCCCATCACAGTAGCCAGTCTTGTCCTTCACTTGAAGAGAGAAGGGTTCACAGTTCAACAGTTGAGACATTTAAAACCCTTAGAACCAGTATTCAACACGATGTCAGTGTCACATTACAAAGCAGGCCTCTTTTCATACAGTCAAGGTTCTGAGAGGCGGCGGCAGCCTGCGAGTATTGTTAAACAGCAGTCAGTGTGGTGTTATAAATGACAACCAGCCATGTGCTGTCCTCATTCCCGCTTACGTTTCAGTCCTTCAAAGACAAGGTTACATGAGGTCACCCCTCATCTACTGTATCCCCTACCCCTATCCCTTACCACCCCTAGTTGTGGGTAGGGTGTGTGTGTGTTTGTGGGGGGGGTTGTTTGCGTGTGTGTGTGTGTGTTTCTCATTGGGCACAGAAGTCAATTCAACGTCTTTTCCACATTGGTTCAACATCGGTAGAAACAACATTGATTCAACCTGTGTGCCCAGTGGGTCGTGTGTGTGTGTTGCACATTGTTGGACACTGACAAGGCGCAGCGGACTCGGAGAGTGACCATGTAGTGATGTAAGCTGGCGGGAGCCAGCAGAGCGGGTGGCGTGTGATGATGGTGCATGGCGCCTGCCTGACTTGTTGGCCAGGGTGTTGGGGTTCAGGGGCAGGATCTGGAGCGACAGCGGTGGCTGCAGACACACACACACACACACACACACACACACACACACACACACACACACATACACTCACACACTCACTCTTGAGCTGGTGGCTGTTGCATTAGCATCTCAATCCTGGTTTCTCTGGCCCAGGCGAGGAATGCTCAGGCTATTTCTGCCTCCAACAACAACACTGGATGGGGCACGAAGGGACATGGAGGGACATCAGAGAAGCAGGACATCTAAACACAGGGCCTGCAACAACCCTCTGACCTCTTACTGTATCATGACACACACACACTCTCTGATTCTCTTCCACACGTGTAGAAACATACAGTACATACAGGCTGAGTCCCAAATGGCACCCTATTCCCTATATCCCCCAAACTCAACTCCGGACATCAGCCAGTTCCACTGCGTTTTTCCATTGTTCCCCTCTAATCAGGGACTGATTTAGACCTGGGACACCAGGTGTGTGCAATTCATTATCAGGTAGAAGAGAAAACCAGCAGGGTCCGGACCTCGTAGGGTCAGGAGTTGAATACCCCTGTCCTATATAGTGCACTACTTTTTGAGCAGGGCCCAATTGGAGGAACAGTGTGTGTGGTTTCTCCCGCAAATCAAAAGCATTAGCATTGTTTCATTTCAGCATGTCACTTTGTTTTCACCACTGACTGGTGGATTGCTCTTGATGATGTCTGATGGGATGTGTTGTGGCAGTGTTGGGGAGAAACTTGTCAGTCCTGCTGAATTGTCTTAAGGCCACTCTTAATCACTAGCAGCACACAGTACAGAACCTGTAGTGTCTCCACTGAATCTTTCATCTTTATGTTCTGACGTCTCCTGAAGATGGTGGACGGTTGGAGAGCTATATCGTCGGATGACTAGCTTGATATCATTCCAAATAAATCCCATGTTAGAACTATGGTTCTAGGTAGAACAACATTGGATTTCTACCAATAAAGAACTGTCACAGCAGTGGATTCTCTTCAAATAAAAGTCACAAGGCTCTGAACCTGTTGCTGTGATGAGAGATGGCAGCAACGGCAGGTCGGGTCGTAATGCATTGTCAGAAGTGATGCCAGTGCTACAGATTAAGGAATGAGTCCCAAATGCCCCACCTCCCCATCCCCCTCCCCTCCCCCTCCCCTCCCCTCCTACCCTATATTCCCACCTACCCTCCAGTCCCCCTGCCCCTTTACACCCCTGCACCCCTAACCCCTTTACCCCTGCACCCCTACCCCCCTTTAACCCCACCTACTACCCCCCTTTACCCCTACCCCCTTTACCCCCCTGCACCCCTACCCCCCTTTAACCCCACCCCCTTGAACCCCACCCCCTACCCCCCTTGGATGATTAGAATTCCATGTCCTTTAAGACAGTACATTGTGTACCATGTAGCTCTTCCTAAAATAGAGCCAGGACCGGCCCCTGGATAATGGGAAGACCAGGAGCTCCTGGACAGCCACATTAATTACAGAAACAAATGGATCTCATCACCAACCACAATTGTGTCTGTCCCACTGGGCACAGATGTCAATTCAACAACTATTCCACGTAATTTCATTGAAATGACCTGGAAACAATGTTGATTCAAACAGTGTGCCCAGTGGGGTGTGTGTGTTGCACACTGTTGGACACTGACAGGGCGCAGTGGGACTCGAGAGAGTGGCCATGTAGTGATGTAAGCCGGCAGGGAACCAGCAGAGCGGGTGGCATATGATGATGGGGGCATAACTTTTTTTTTTTAATACATTTGTCATTTAGCAGACACTCTTATCCAGAGCGACTTACAGTAGTGAGTGCATTTTATTTTTTTGCACTGGTCCCCATGAGAATCGAACCTCCAACCCTGGCATTGCAAGCGCTATGCTCTACCAACTGAGCTACACAGGACCATGGTGCCTGCCTGACTGATTTGTTGGCCAGGCTGATGGGGTTCAGGGGTAGGATCTGGAGCAGCTAGGGCATTTGGGTGTTTTGTGTTTGATGAAAATAGTCCCTACAACCCCCCAGCCAGCTCCACACAGCCACACACACACACACACACACACACACACACACACAAACACACACACACACACACCTCACTCCTGAGCGGGTGGCTGGTTCATCAGCATCTCTGATCATGATTTTTCTGGCCCAGGCAAGGAATGCTCAGGCTATTTCTGCCTCCAAACAACAACATGCATGGGGCTCCGAAGGGACATGGAGAGACATCAGAGAACCAGGACATCTAAACACAGGACCTGCAACAACATCCCCCTGACCTCTTACTGTATCATGACACACATACACTGAGTGTACAAATCATTAGGAACACCTGCTCTTTCCATTACAGACTGACCAGGTGAATCCAGGTGAAAGCTATGATCCCTATTGATGTCACCCTGTTAAATCCACCTCAATCCCAGTGTAGATGAAGGGGTGGAGACAGGTTGAAGAAGGATTTTAAGCCTTGAGGCCAGTTGAGACATGGATTGTTCATGAGTGATTCAGAGGGAGAATGAGCAGGACAAAATATGTAAGTGCCTTTGAACAGGGTATGGTAGTAGGTGCCAGGCGCAAGTTTGAGTGTGTCAAGAACTGCAAAGCTGCTGGGTTTTCACACTCAACAGTTTCCTGTGTGTATTAAGAATGGTCTACCACCCAAAGGACATCCAGCCAACTTGACACAACTGTGGAAAGCATTGGTGTCAACATGGGCCAGCATCCCTGTGGAACGCTTTCTACAACTTGTAGAGTCCATGCCCTGGCGAATTGAGGCTGTTCTAAGGGCTAAAGGGGTGTGCAACTCAATATTAGGAAGGTGTTCCTAATGTTTTGTACACTCAGTCTACTATAGTGCACTACTTTTGAGCAGGGCCCAATGGGAGGAACAGTGTGTGTGTTTTCTCCTGCAAATCAGAAAGCATTACCGTTGTTTAATTTCAGCATGTCATTGTTTTCACTGCTGACTAGTGGATTGCTCTTGATGATGTCTGATGGGATGTGTTGTGGCAGTGTTGGGAGAAACTTGTCAGTCCTGCTGAATTGTTTGTAAGGGCCACTCTTAATCACTAGCAGCACACAGTACAGAACATGTAGTGTCTCCACTGAATCTTTTCATCATTATGTTCTGACGTCTCAAGATGGTGGACGGTTGCAGAGCTATATCGTCCGGATGACTAGCTTGATATCATCCCAAATAAATCCCATGTTAGAACTATGGTTCTAGATAGAACAACATTGGATTTCTACCCCAATAAAGAACTGTCACAGTGGATTCTCTTCGATAAAAAGATCACAAGGCTCTGAACCTGTTGCTGTGGATGTGGGAGATGGCACCAATGATATGTCGGGTCGTAATGCATTGTCAGAAGTGATGAACAGTTCTACAGATTAAGGAATGAGTCCCAAATGCCCCCATACCCCCTCTACCCCTATACCCACCTACCCTCCAGTCCCCCTACCTCCCCTTTACCCCCACCCCCTGAACCCCACCCCTACCCCCCTTGGATGGGATTAGGAATTCCATGTCCTTTAAGACAGTACACTTGTGTACCATGCAGCTCTTCCTAAAATAGAGCCAGGACCCGGCCCTGGATAATGGGCCCACCAGGAGCTCCTGGACAGCCACATTAATTACAGAAACAAATGGATCTCATCACCAACCACAATTCATGAACACAGCATGCGTTATAGCCTAAGCTAGGCTGTTCCATGTTTGCAGCAGTGGTGACAGGGTTGGCACATTAGTGTAGGCAGAGTTGTGGGGTAGGGTGTGTGTGTGTGTATGTGTGTGTGTGTGTGTGTAACGTGTTTGTGTGTGTGTGTGTGTGTGTTTGTTTGTGTGTGTGTGTGTGTGTGTGTATGTGTGTGTGTGTGTGTATGTGTGTGTGTGTGTGTGTGTGTGTGTGTGTGTGTGTGTGTGTGTGTGTGTGTGTGTGTGTGTGTGTGTGTGTGTGTGTGTGTGTGTGTGTTTTTTGTTGTCTTGCTTGCGTGTGTGTGTGTGTCCCACCAGATAAAAGCATTACCATTGTTTCATTTCAGCACATCACATTGTTTTCACCACTGACTGGTGGATTGCTCTTGATGATGTCTGATGGGATGTGTTGTGGCAGTGTTGGGAGAAACTTGTCAGTCCTGCTGAATTGTCTGTAAGGCCACTCTTAATCACTAGCAGCACACAGTACAGAACCTGTAGTGTCTCCACTGAATCTTTTCATCATTATGTTCTGACGTCTCCTGAAGATGGTGGACGGTTGCAGAGCTATATCGTTGGATGACTAGCTTGATATCATCCCAAATAAATCCCATGTTAGAACTATGGTTCTAGATAGAACAACATTGGATTTCTATCCCAATAAAGAACTGTTACAGCAGTAGGGATTCTCTTCAAATAAAAAGTCACAAGGCTCTGAACCTGTTGCTGTGATGTGAGATGGCAGCAATGATAGGTCGGGTCGTAAATGCATTGTCAGAAGTGATGAACAGTTCTACAGATTAAGGAATGAGTCCCAAATGCCCCCATACCCCTCTGCCCCTATACCCACCTACCCTCAAGTCCCCCTACCCCCCTTTACCCCACCCTTTAACCCCCACCCCTACCCCCTTGGATGATTAGAATTCCATGTCCTTTAAGACAGTACATTGTGTACCATGTAGCTCTTCCCTAAAATAGAGCCATGACCCGGCCCTGGATAATGGGCCCACAAGGAGCTCCTGGACAGCCACATTAATTACAGAAACAAATGGATCTCATCACCAACCACAATTCATGAACACAGCATGCATTATAGGCTAGCTAGGCTGTTCCATGTTTGCAGCTGTCACGCCCTGGCCTTGAGAGGGCGGTTGTCTTTAGTTGGTTTGGTCAGGGCGTGAGTATCTATGTTAGGAATTTCTATGTTTAGTTTCTAGTTTTCTATTTCTATGTCTGGCCGGGTATGATTCCCAATCAGAGGCAGCTGTCACTCATTGTCTCTGATTGGGGATCATACTAAGGTAGCCCATTGCCATACTGTGTATTGTGGGATCTTGTTCCTGTTAGGCTGGTGTGTAATAGCCTTTTGGACTTCAATGTTACGTTGTTTCTTGTTTTGGTTTGTATGTTTATTAGGTGAATAAACATGTCGCTTTTTACGCTGCACCTTGGTCCGACCCATCTCTCAACGTCCGTGACAGAAGATCCCACCAAACGAGGGACCAAGCCGTGCCGAGATGGAGCGAATAGCTTTGTCACAGGTGGGCAAATGGTGTTCATGGGGGAGGAGATATTCGCTGGGAAAGGACCCTGGCCGAAGGTACAGGCCTGGCAAGAGAGAGGATCAACGACAACGCCAACGGGACCAACCGCGAGAAGCAAACCCCAATAAAAAAAAATTGGGGGGGCTAGAGGGGTGGTCGGGGATCGTAGAGGAGAAGAGCCCACCACTGCACCTGGTGGGGTTCCAGTTGGAGTCCCTCACGACCATGGGAACAGGAATGGGAACATTTTACACTGAGGAGTCGGAGGATGACGCATTTAAACGATGAGTTCTGTTCCCTAACTCGTGGGGTGCTTCCGGAGAGTCCTCACTTTGGAGAGAATTGGCGAGGCGAGGAAGGACTGGAGCAGTCTGAGAGAGGAGGCCACCACGTTACGGGGGGCTGTTAGCTCAGAGGGAGCAGGAATTATCCGTTCGAGGGAGGCGCTACAGGAGGCTCAAAGGGAGAAGGAAGTAGTGGAGGCACGGAGAGAGGGAGCTGGTCAGGCTACAAAGGGAGCGTGTGTTCAGTAAGGAACCTAGTATGCGTGAGAGATACGCACTGTGTCGCCGGTGCGCATTCAAAGCCCAGTGCGTCTGTGCCAGCGCCCGCACGTGCCGTGCATAAAGTGGGCATCCAAACAGGATGGGTTGTGCCAGCTTACACTCCAGACCTCCATGCACGCCTCCCGGTCCAGTATATCCTGCTGCTCCGGTTCTGCACTGTGTCACCAGTGCGCCTACCCAGTCCAGTGCACGGCCGGTCCCATACTCCCCACACCAAACCAGTGGTGCGTATATCCAGTCCGGCATGACCAGTGCCTGCTCTTCGCACCAAACGGTGGTGCATGTCTCCACCCGGTTCGCCCCGTAGCCTGCACCCCCGCACCAAACCAGTGGTGCGCGTTATCCGGTCCAGTACGGCTCGTACCTGCTCCCGCACCGAAACCAGTGGGCGTGTGTAGTCCACCGCGGCCCGTGCCTGCTCGCCGCACCAAACCAGTGGTGCCTGTCGCCAGCCGATGCGCCGCCCTACCTGCTCCCGCACCAAACCGAAGTGGTGCGTGTATCCAGTCGGTCTGGCCCGTACCTTCTCCTCGCCACTGCCAAACCAGTGGTGCGTGTACGTAACTCCGTACTCTCGCACCAGGCCAGTGAGATGCGTGCATCAATCCAGTGCGGCCCCGTCATCTGCTCCTGCTGATACCTGTGATGCGTGTCGCCAGTCGGCCACCCGTTCTACTCCTCACACTAACCAGTGGTGCCCTC